>NC_060268.1:82560438-82833586 GCF_021613505.1 Equus quagga | reverse complement strand
ATGTCCGCGTCCAGGATCTGAACCCGGGGCCGCTACAGCGGAGCGCGCTAACTTAAGCGCTCGGCCACGGAGCCGGCCCCCTGGAATTCTCAGTTTTAAAAACAGAACAGTCCTACAGGCTGAGTTAAGTTGGTCACCCAAGTATGTTACCAGCTTTTCAAGAAGGTGATATTTTAAAATTCAATTTATATTAATTATGGTAGCCTCATTGCAGGGCACACTGGAATATCATAAGTAATAAATTCTAAGGAAATCCCTTTTGTCTACTTTTCACTGAAGAGAACTTTCCGAGTGAGCATGAAACTTTCTTGGTCAGCACTCATGTAACAATTGGTTTACACCATTTCATCAGGAAAATTGCAGAGCCAAGAAATTTATCTTTGCCATGTGTTTCACATTTTGCCACACTTGCCAATTTGTTGGGATTCTGCATATCTGAGAAACAATTATCATGACACCTTTCAGTATGAATCAGTTTAACAGATCCCAAAAAGGTCACATCAAATGGAAACTAAAGTGACCGAACAAACCTAGAAAATTTGTGATCACAGATGAATACGTATACACACTGTTGCATGGGGAACACACATAGATATAACTATTTGTTAATCCACTTGGAAGATAACTGATTGTATTCTTCCCAATAATATTTTGTTAAGCAGATGTTATTCAAAATGGAAATCAATTTGATTACCTAATTTAAATATGTGTCTATGTGTATGCATGTATTTATAATGTATAAGGAAAATAAAATGGAAATATATACAGTCAACTGCTGGTATTTTTCAATATAACATATATATTCCTAGTTTTTGCCATATTACATTGGTTAGAGAAGTAATAGAAAATCAGGGAGTTTCAAAAAGATGGATTACATTTTAAAATTTTCTTGAAAATATGTACAAAAGTTTCATGCTAATGGTGCTCGTAACTGAACTGCAATGTCATGGACTGCTTCTTAGAGCTGGATTCTCAGAGACAATGACAGAACCAGTGTTTTTATATGAAAAGTTTCTACGTTATCCTTATTTAAAATGTATGTGGTCCGTCCATTTTTGACAACAATAATAAATTATTTCCATGGTAACCCAGGGATAGAGCCGAATAGATGTCATCTCAGCATCGCGACAAAGGGGACTACAGAGGAAGCTCCTTGTGAATGTTTTGGTCAAGATACTGCATTGTAAACATCTTAAAACTAAATTACTATGACTGTGACTGAGGGTTATCGGGCTATTAGAAAATGAATTGTCAGAGGAGAGCTAAAAATTATCTTTTTGGCAAAATGAGAAAGAAAAAGGATGGAAAAGAAAATACCACTTATATATGGTTTGTGTATAAGGACTAGAAACTGATTTGGGCTCAACAGTAAATTAATAATAAAAACTAATATAATACTTTGTCAAAATGTCAAAATTCAACGAGAAGTTTGCGCTGAAAGATGTTGCTAAGACATAGATTCAATTTCCTTTTAAAGTAGTCAGAGACAACCTTACATCAACAATTGTTCTCTCATACTCTTTGGTAATTTCGTTAACCTTGAATTTCAGAATATTTCATTATTTGGTAGATTCATCCTTATTTTCTCTTTATTAATTAAGTATAGTTACCCTTGACTAGACAATAGACAGATTATGGATTTGAATCCTAGTTACTTAAAATGTATAAACTTCACAACATTCATAGTAGCTGTTCCATCTCAGTGATGTTACTAGAATTGTTGTGGTAACAACACACTTTCTCAGATATAAACTGAATTATCTTTTAAGTTCAGGCACTTATGCAGTATTAATAAATGTGAATAATGCTAAATTCCAAAAGGATGGTATATATTAATGAGTTGATACTGGGCTATGAAAAAGGCAGCACAGGTCAGTAAATGAATTATTTCACGAATTTACTAGTTTTTCCCTTTTGATTGATTGTTTAGATTAACTGAGTCAAATCTTTGAATACCAGTAATAATGGGACAGTGAGAAAAGATCATGTCACATGTAACACAAAACCACAGTTAAGATCACAATAATAGTGACAATAATAATAATATGACAATGACAGTGACTGAATTCTTACATACACTGGTCATTCTAGCACTTTGCATAAACTTTATCTCATTTATTCTTCACAAAACCATTTGAAGGTAGTTACTTTTATTCTCTCTGGTTTATAAATAGAGATACTGAATAACTCAGCTAGGGTAAAAGCATTGATTCAAATGCAAACAACAGAAAACCGTTATCTCTTGTGGGTTATTTGGATCCAAGTGGATTGCTGAGAAGCAACAGCATCTGGGATTGGCCCACTACCCCCACATCCAAGAGCCACGGATAAATCAAGCAGGTCTGTGTGCCCAAGCCCGGCCCTCTTATGACACCACAAGGATTGATGATTGACTGACTTGTGTGTTTAAAGTGGAGTCTGGAAATGCTGTCAACACAGGGCATTTTGCATTACTGAGAGGCAGTCACAAATTGTTTATGTACCGTACAGCTGAGGTAACCAAACTCCTGGGAATCATAATGCGATAGCATAAGTGTAGATTCCCTTGGGAAAAGGACAGACTAGGGCAGGAAGAAAAGTAAATCTACCCATTGAGCCTAACCTTTTTATTTTTCCTCAAATGCAATGAAAACATACTAAATCCCATAGCGTCATAAAATTTTACATTATTTTAAGTAAATGTGGTTACTATTTCAGTATTTAAAAAAATTTCTTTAAATCAGATGCATAGTGCAGAATGCATAATACAACAGAAAACATTCATTTCCAAGAGCTTGCCAGAATTATTAAGGGGACTCCTCTCTAGCATAGGCCCCACGTGGACACACTGTGTGTAGATTTAAATCCTTTTCCCCAATTAATTTTTTCTCTCACAAAGTTGATATGTTATAGTACGTGATCTGATGTGTTAGTAGCACTGACTATTAGTGACACTTAGACCTGGTGTATAACTTTATATCTATATTAATTGCATCCATGTAAAATATAATAAATATGATTGAACACACAATGTTGAGGGCCAACCTTTAAAACTCCTTAACCAGCAAAGTTCCCAAAGAGAGAAGAAAAAGTAATTCACATTCATTTAGCAATAGTGGAAAGTCAAATCATCTGCCAAATGCCTTAATAATAAATTTCATGTTTTTAAATGTTCTTTTCAAAAATAATCCCAAATTCCATTTACTCGTAGAAAGCTCATACAGCTCAATAGGAGAAAACAATGACAGCCCTCCCCACTCCACCCTGCCATACAATAAAGGGCCAAGAACGTGAAAAGACATCCCACAAAAATGGCTAATAAAAAAAGATTATTGGTACAATTATTGAAAGAAATAAATATAAACTACAGCAACAATAAGACAACAGTTTACTCACTATTTGTTTGTTTTACCTAACAAATTAGCAAACATTTAAAGACAATAGTACTCAACATAGATGCAGTACAGTTGATCAGGTACAATCTTTTCAAAAACCAATTTGGCTGATATATTACAGTTTCTTAAATGCGTGTAATCCTTTCATCCACTAATTCCAGTTCTAAGAATTAATCCTCATATAAATATTTATAAATGAGAAAAAACTACTACAAAGATCTTCATGAAGATTATTTTAGTAATCTGGAAAAAACAAGCAGTAGGCAATAAATATTATTGTAGGTTAATATTATTGTAGGTTAATATCATCTATTTATTAAATGGTGGTTAGTTGTCTAGAAATATACCAGACGGTTTACCCATGTGATCTCAAATCTAAAAACTCAAAGAAGTAGATATAATTATTTCCTCCATTTTGCACATGAGGAAATGGAACTCAGCGAAATTATGGGATGTTCCCAAAACACCCAGAAAATAAGTGGCTGGTTCAGGATTCCAGCCAGACTCATCTTATTCCAGAGCCCGTGTTCTTACAGATACACCATATGCCTGTCATAGAATGGAACAGAAAGTGTAATTAATTAAAGTTATGCTTATGAAGGGTCTTTCATGGCTGATGGGAACATAACAGGGCAGGGAGAGGTAGAATACTACATGACACAGGCATCGAACCAGTGGTCACTGAACACATATTATGTTCAAGGCACTTGAAACCTGAGTTCAGAATGACACGATGAACTCAGCTATGAAAAAGAAAATCTGGAAGGAGACATTAAAATGTGTTGGTAATGATTTTTTTCTGGGTAGCAAAATTAATAGTAGTTTTTACATTCTTCCTGATTCTTTTCTGCATTTTCCAAGAGTATGCAAAATGAGAAACAGGGTTGTGGAGTCCCAAGAAGCATGATGACCCTACCGCCCCACCTCAGTCCGTTGGTTGGCCAGGCAGTTAAGGATGGAGAAGCTCTTGTGAAACTCGATTGCACACCAAGTTTATTTCTTATTTTATTAGATGCTAGATTATTATTTATTTTTGGCAACCGGTAATAGGATCAGCTCAGCTAAAACAGGCCGTCATTTTTCCACGGCTCCTGCTGATCCCCATCTTCACACCAGATCCCCACAGTTCAGTTCCTTTAAATGTGTAATTTGTCAATATGGGTTCCTCTCCTTTACTGTTCCCTTGATATCTTCACTTGAGAAAGACAATGAGCTCCCATTAAAACCAACCAAAGACTTTCCACACCAACCTCCCAGAAAACAAGCACTTAGAGGAATACCAAGAATTCCAAATAAGTGGAAATGACTACATATGCCAATGCACATTGAATTCACTGTCTTTTTTTAATGATTCAACATCTGCATTGATTTCTATGTTCTCTATCCTCAACATAGCAACTAGAGTTATTCTTGCCCATCTTAGATCCATTTATTGACTTGGTTAAAATTCTATATCATGATTTGTTGTTTCTTTGCCCCCAAAAGCCAAAGTTGTGATGGTCCTAAAGTGTCGATCTTCCCTACTCCTTAACCCCCAGCCACCCTCACCTCTCTGAGCTCATCCCCTTCCCCACATTCCCCTCTGCCCCTCTACTCCAGCTGCATTGCCTCCGCCAGGTTCCTCCAACAGGCCAAGACCACTTCTGGATAAAGTCTTCCTCTGCCTGTTCCCTCTGCCCATTAGCTTCATTTCCCAGCTTGGCTAACTTTTTCAATTTCTTTGAGCTTCCATGAGCCCTGTCCTAACTACTTTATTTACATTTGCCATCCTTTCCACCCCTCACTCCTCATCCCCCTAACCATACTCTAAGTTTTTTCTTTTTTTCAGTAAAGAGCACATAGAACCGTGTAATATTATATATTTATTATAATAAATGTTACTCATTTATTATCTTCCCTGTTTATTGTTTCTTTCCCACCATTAGAAGGTAAGCTTCTTGTGGGCAGATATTTTTTTTTATCTCTATTGGTGTAACTAGCCTAAATACCCATGTATTCCAGGACAGCCTCTGACATATAATAGGTACTCAGTACATATTGGGTGAATGAATGAATGTTATACAGGCTGATATGTAAGTTAAGTATAACTGGGTTGCTTAGCCCAGATGGTCATGTCATATTCAAGTCCAAAACCAGGTTTTACCAGTCACTTCACAGCTATAGCCCTATCATGGCCTGGCTACTATTTTTTTTTTTAAGAAAATAAGCAAATATTCACATTCTTAATCCTATGCTGCCACCTCACAAATCATAGCTGTGAAATACTTTTGGTGGTTGATTTATAGTGTATTCCTTAAAACACACATTTCCATCTTACAGAAACTGGAGGAAGCTGCCTCATTTTCTTATCTTAGCGTAAAACATAGTCTTTAGTCTACCATTTATTCCACTCTTCCATATGCTTCTGTTTTTCTAAGCTCTCATCCATTTTAGCAAAATCGTAATCACAGTAAAGGAACTTCTTCATCCACCTGCCCATTGTCAATTAATGATGCCTCATTAGGCAAATCACTTGGAACGCTGATGAGGTTTTCCTGAACACAGAGGCCATCCTGATCGATCATCTTCCCACCTGTGGCTCTTGAGTGACCAGCCAAAGGTTAGCGCAGTTCTTGGGGGCCTTCATCGTGTCAGCAAAAATTAGCAAGAAGGTGGCCAAGTTGTCAATAGAGCACAGAGACAATTAGTTAATGATTAGGGAGCCAGCAGTTGGGGAATTGATAACAAAATAAGCCATCGTGTGTACATTTGCATGCATTTCGAAAATCTATAGCACAATAAAAACTATATTACTGCAGAGAGAAAAAGGATGTGCCTTGAAATGAAATTAAATAAGGGAATTTAATGGTGGGCAGAAATTTGCCCAATTTGGTAGGAGGTCATGAGGCTATGTCAGGGTAATGTAGTGACACCAGTTAAATAGATTAATCCTTAACCCACAGCCAGACTACATTCTTCCCTCTGAATTTTGATTGATTGATTGATTGATTGATTGATTCAGTATATATTTATGGAGCATCTATTATGGTCCAAACACTGTTTTAGGCAGCACAGAAAACAACGTCAAACGAGATAAGCTTGGTCCCCTCCTCTAAGAAAGATGAAATTCTGAGAGGCAAGTCAGATTTTTAAAAAGAAAAACAATGAAAATAATTCCAAATTGCTGTGTGTTGAAAACATCCTGAGTATATTCAAGGATGGGGGAGGGGAGAGACCCTTCAGATAGTGAGGAGGGGAGATTATCAATCAAAATTTAAAGTACGTCATGATATATTTTTCTCCCTGGAACATGGCGGTTCTCACATGTCCCTCTGCAGGTAGTGCGGTGTTTCTATCAGAACAGGGGCTGGAGTGAGGCCGATGGGGCCTTAACTGTTGGAAGTGTCAGAAGTGGGGAAGTTAGCTTGGATTTATCTTTCTTTCTTTAAAATTCTGCTGCGGCTTTAGCCTAAGGGTGTATCTACAGTCGCTGAAAATGATGGGGGTGTCTGAGGTCATTTTTCTGACAGTTGCAAATCACTTGAACCTGCTGTTATCATTTAAACGGCAGCAGTGGGAAATCGTGCAAATTCAAAGTAACACTGCACAGGAGACAGGCAAAGATTTTCAAATGTTAGAAGGATCCCACCAAGCAGAGATGCCACAGCACTTCGTGTCACCTTGGACAAAGTGCTTCTATCCTACGCCAAACATTGGGTAAATTGTTAGCAAATTCAAGTCAGGAAGTCGCAGGGGCAAGAATCCTAGAGCTATAAAGAGCCGTCTCAAAATCATCTACTCTCTCATTTTGCAGCAAAGTCTCCAAGGCTAAGTTCCTTGGCAGAAGACATGGCTAGAACCCACTCCTCCTGACTCCAGGCCTGATCAGGCCCAAACCAGAGTCAAAGGCCAAGTATTGCATGGCCAAAGAAGATGAAATGTCAAAGTTTCCAGATAAACGTAAAGCTGTTTCATCCATAGACTTAAGTAGGCGTAATTTCATTTCAAATCCACATTGTTCCTCTAACTCACATACCCAAACCCCTGAGTAAAATATATTCCTGCCAAGTTTATTTTTACTTCCCTGCAGACCCATTTATGCACAATTAGATTGATTATCCAGCCTATTCTCCACATATGAAAATAGAAAACTGATTTAGCTGTAGTTTTCATCTGTTAATTGGATTCTTAATGCAAAGACACATCTTACTTTTTCTTTTTGGGTTATTTTTTCTTTTTCACTTGGAAGAAATATATGAAAAGGTGATTTTTTAAATTAAAATCTCAACTCATTCTCCTAAAAATAAAGCTTTTTACTATTACTGCAAAGTTGATGTTTCTAGCTATGAATCTATAATTTCTCTTCACTATTTTCTAAATTTCTCTGCTGACAGGGCTAATATAGACACAAATAAAGCCATTTACTGCTTGGATTATTAATAAAGTATATAATTCCATTTGGACTCATTCTATGCAATGCCAAATCAACTGATCCATTCACTCTTTCACTCAAATTAGTCCACTGAATCAAGGAGTAATTTGGTTTTACACCGATAAAACTATACTTCTCTTTGAAATGACCATTTGTCATGATTCCATTGAAATGTCTGACTCCATTCATGTGGGGGCAGAAGGTGGGAGGGAAGTGTATTAGGGCTTAGAACTTTCCATCTTATCTGTTCTTCATTTTTCCATACTGATTAAAAAATCTGTTAAAAAATAACCTATTTCTAGTTGGTCATATAACAACGCAGATAAAGATGATAATTCCCAGCTTTATCTATGTGTATATAAAGAGGATATAAATAAAAAAAGGTTTATTGCAAGGATTTGGCTCATACGATTGTGGAGGCTGAGAAGTCTCTCAATCTGCTGTCTGTAAGCTGGAGACCCAGGAAAGCTGGTGGTGGGGTTATAGTCTGAGTTCAAGGGCCTGAGAACTGGGGAGCCAATGGTGTCCCAGTCCAAGGGTAAGAGAAGACCTATGTCCCAGCTTGAACTGTCAGTCAGAGAGAGCAAATTCTCCTTTTCTCCAGCATTTCGTTCTATTCAGGGCCTCAGTGGATTAGACAAGGGCCACCCACATTGGGAGGGCAATCTGCTTTACTCGGTCTATTGATTTGAATGCTAATCCCATCAAGAAACACCCTCAAAACACACCCAGAAATAAAGTCTAACTGGATATCTGAAAGCCTGATGACTAGATCAAGTTGACACATAAAATTAGCCGTCACAGCAGCCTGTCACTGAAGGTCCTGTCCAACAAGATTAAAGTGGAAGTGCTGAGTCTGAATTCTAGGAAGTGTCCCTGAAGTGAAGCCAGGCAGTCACCCCTTGCCATTTCCCCTGTGACATAATGTGATGGATGGAGGTAGAGAGCTCTGCTGAGCCATTAGTTGGAGATCCTAGAACGACCATAAGTGCCCAGGATTGCCTACATTTTCTGAAGAGGAGTGTTAACTTCTGTCTGGTTTAAGCTACTGTTATTTTGGGTTTTCAGTCACTTGCAGTTGAATCTAATCTTAACTCTTTTATGATGAAAAAAGAGAGAGAAGAATGGCAGGAAAGAAAAAATACATGAATGTATATTGAGCATTTACTATTGCTTCAATCAATAATCAATAATCAAGGAAATGATATAATAGCTATTGTGATCCTCATTTTAGGAAGTAAGAGACTGACACTCAGAAAGGTTAAATATCTTTCCTGAATTCATAAAACAAGAATGTGAACAAGCTAGGTTTTTATCAAGTTCACTGACTCCAAACCATGTTCTGGATGGTACAGCACTTCCTCCCAGAACTCTATTAGAAGTCGTTTATTACCAAGATGGAGTGGGGAATCATATTCAGTGTCCAGGGCCTGTAATTTTCCTACAAGACTTTAGTGTCATCGAAAGACTGGAATGAAAGTGAAGACTCTTAACATAAAATGTATTCACCCATTGAGGGATTTCTCAAGTCAGAATATCACACTTCAGTCAAAATACATAGAATGTTAATTTTAAAATAACTAAATTTTATGTCAAGAAATGATGTGCCTCTTATTTCAATATTTTTGGGGGAATAAACCTTGAGTGAAATTTAGCAGTTTTTTCTTCTTCTGTGAGAATTACATGCACAAATTTGTAATCTAATTCACACATCAAAATGACTGATTTGTGCTTCTCCAATCATTTTTTTCAACTTCTTAGCTTAGAAAAGTTCCTTATGCTCAGAGTCTTGGTTTAGAAATATTTTCTCTTATAGCATAGGGATTTGCCAAGGTTTATTTTAGGTTCTTACAATATCTCAAGCCCTTAAAGATGGCTCCTTTCCATTCCAAGAGTCTTAGCTGAATTTGCAAGCACAATTAACATACTATAATAAAGGGCTTTGACTTCATTGGGCTATAAGAGAACACCATGAATTCCAAAAGAAGCCTTTAGAAGATAGAGCTATAGAGGGCTATAGGAGATACAGGTTACCTTCTGACCCACTTCCCTTTCCACTGATGTTCCGAAACCTGGCTTTTTGTGCCTCAGTGCTTTGACATACAAGCATCCAATTATTTTTAATTTAGATATGGTTGTCAGCACCTTTGCTTTTCAATCCTGGGCATGGGTTCCTAAGTTTCAAAAGGAAATTGATGTTGAAAAGAATAAGGAGAGATTTGTAGATGTTTGACTCCTTTCCTCCTTCTTTCACAAATTATAGTAGCTTGAATTCTGACCAAGCAGATTGACCTGACTAGAAAGAAAGTTCACCACAGAAGCATAGCAAAGGTGCTATCGTTCATGGAGAATGACACAGGTGATGATGTCATCTTCAGTTCCTTCTTCTTCCTATTACACACCTGTCTACCATCAAATTCCACTGGCTTCATATCAGACACGGAATTCTAATTTCCTTTTTACTCTTCAGTACCACTGAATTTGTCCAGAAATTTCAGTACTAAAAATTTTTTAATTTGGTGGTCAGTCCAGGCAGTTGGTGTTTAGATAGTTCATATCAGTTCGGCTTGACCAGACACGTCAGTCATATCTGACCAGCCAACATATGCTTGTTGCCCGGCTGAGTGAGTGATTGCGTTTAGCTCTGCAGAGTATGGTGTGAAAAAGTGTTCACTTCTGGTTATCACACTTGAGCCTCTTCAAAGAATAGTTCAACTTTTATCGAAACCTATATTTTAATGGTCCAATTAGCAAAAATCATAATATTTTCACATGAGTAGCTTACATACCATGGTGCTGCATCTTATGAGTCTTCCCCAAGGAGTATTGGAAAGTTCAAGTATGCTAGAGGGAGAGATTCAGCAGTCCTCCACAGGATTGTGTTACCATCTCAAAAACGCTCTTTGATTTAGAACTGGCAGTTCAAGTGTGATTATAAATTATAGAGTAAATCATGATGGGCAAGGGGAATAAATATTATACCTGAGGGTTTGCAAGACAGTCTCTAGACACGAAAGAGCTTTAAATCAGCTAGTCTTGCTTACTTTCTGTTCTGTCTAGAATATTGGCCAAAAACACAGGGTTTTGCTGGAGTACTTCTAAATATTGGATGGCACTGTTTGTATTGCTATGTAGGAAAACTGTTGGCTGCAGTTATGCAAGTCTTAGATAAGGATTATAGTCCGTCACTCTTTCTTCTGAAAAATCCCTTCAATTGTAATGAGTTCAAAATATTTAACATTATTTTAGATCAATCATTTTTCCAAGTCTTAGAAGGATTAAGAGATGCAAATCAATATTTTCCAGTCATTAATATTGGAAGGTTATACTGAGCAAAAGGAGATGTCATAGACTCAGTCAGGAAGCAGGGTGGCTGATTGCTCCCTTGTGGAATCATGTTATGACAGGCGTTTATTGTTTTCTGTGGGCAAGTTGGATAATCAACAGCAACTACAACTATATTGAACTTGGTGGGTGGCAGCCCATATAGATGAACCCATGCAAAGCCACCATTACTGCTGCAATAGTCAAGGGCCCATTGGACAAGGACAAAAGAAAGAAGCTGAATGACATGCACAAAATACACCATCAATTAATTAATTAACTTATTGTTTAATTTTTAAATAATTTTTGTTTTTCCAGCTTTGTTGAAATGTAATTGATATATGTGTGTAAGATTGAGGTGTACTACATGTTGATTTGATACATTTATATATTACAAAATAATCACCACCATAGCATTAGCTAAAACCTCCATCACATCACATAACTACCATTTCTTTTTTGTGGTGAGAACATTTAAGATTTACTCTCTTAGCAACTTTCAAGTAATAACACAGTATTATCAGCTATAATCATCATGATGTTTATTAGATCCCCAGAACTTACTCATCTTCTAAGTTTATACCTTTGACCAACCTCTCCCCATTTCCTCCAGTCCCCAGCCCCTGGTAACCACCATTCTACTCTCTGTTTCTATGAGTTCAGCTTTTTTAGATTCCACTTATAGGTTATATCATACAGTATTTGTCTTTCTCCAACTTATATCATTTATCATAATACCCTCAAGTTACATCCCTGCTGTCGAAAATGCAGGATTTCCTTCTTTCCCATGGTTAAATAATATTCCATTTAATGTATATACCACTTCTTCTTTAACCATTCATCTGTTGATAGGAACTTGGATATTTCTCTATTTTGGTTATTGTGAAAAATGCTGCAATGAACATGGAGGTACAGATATGTCTTTGAGATCTGTCTTCATTTCCTTTAGATGTATACTCAGAAGTGAGATTGCTGGATCAATTGTTAGTTCTGTTTTTAATTTTTTGAGTAGCTTCCATCCTGTTTTCCATAGTGGCTCTGCCAATTTACATTCCCACCAACAGTACACAAGCATTCCTTTATCTCCATATCCTCTCCAGCACTTATTATCTCTTGTCTTTTTGATGATGGAAATTCTAACAGGTGTGAGATAATATCTCATTGTGGTTTTGATTTGCACTTCCCTGATGATTAGTGATGTTGAACACTTTTTCATGTGCCTGTCAGCCATCTGCATGTCTTCTTTGGAAAAATGTCTGTTCAGTTCCTCTGCTTATTTTTAAATGGGATTGTTTGCGTTCTTTTTGCTATTGAGTTGTATGACTTCTGAATATATTTTGGATATTAATTCCTTATCAGATATATGACTTGCAAATATTTTCTCCTATTTCCTAGGTTGCCTTTTCATTTTGTTGATGGTTTCTTTTGCTGTGCAGAAGCTTTTTATTTTGATGTAGTTCCACTTATTTATTTTTGTGTTTTTTGCTTGTGATTTGGTGTCACATCCAAAAAACCATTGCTAAGTTCAATGTCAAGGAGTTTTTTCCCTTATATTTTCTTCTAGAAATTTTATGGTTTCTACTCATATGTATAAGTCTTTAACCCATTTCAAGTTAATTTTTGCGAGTGGTGTAAGATAGGGGTCCAATTTCATTCTTCTGCATGTGAGCATCCAGTTTTCTCAACATCGTTTATTGAAAACACTATCCTTTCCCCATTGAATATTCTTGGCTCCTTCGTCAAATATTAGTTGACCACAAATGCAGGGGTTTATTTCTGGGTTTTCAATTCTATCCCACCGGTCTACCTGTCTATTTTAATGCTAGCATCATACTGTTTTCATCATTATAGATTTGTGGATATTATGAAATCAGATAATTTGATGCCTCCAGCTTTGGTCTTTCTCAGGATTGTTTTGGCTGTCCAGGGTTTTGTAGTTGTATACAAATTTTAGGATTGTTTTTTCCATTTCTGTGAAAAATGCCATTGGAATTTTGATACGGATTGCCTTGAATCTATAGGTGGCTATACATGGCTTTGCATTGAATCTCTACAAGTACGTACATTTTAACAATACTAATTCCTCTGATCCATGGACACAAGATATCTTTCCGTTTGTTTCTTCTTCAACATCTTTTATAAAAGTCTTGTAATTTTCAGTGTACAGTTATTTTACTTCCTTGGTTAAATTTATGCCCAATTTTTTTTTTGTTGTTTTTGGTGCCATTGTGAACGATATTCTTTATTTCTTTTGAACGTAGTTCATCATTAGTGTATAGAAATACGACTGGTTTTTCTATGTTAATTTTATATCCTGCAACTTTATTGAATTAGTTTCTTAATTCTAACAGTTTTTTTGGTAGAGTCTTTAGGATTTTCTACATATAAGATCATATTATATAGAAATAAAGACAATTTTACTTTTTCCTTTCTGATTTGGATGACTTTTATTTCTTTTTATGGCCTCGTTGCTCTGGCTATGATTTCCAGGAGTAGTGAGAGTGGGCACCCTTGCCTTATTCTTGATCTTAGAGGAAAAGCTTTCAACCCTTCACCATTGGATATGATGTTAGCTGTGGGCTTGTCATATATGGCCTTTATTATGTTGAGGTATGTTCCTTCCTGCTATTATTGCATCTATTGAGATGATCATATAATTTTTATCTTTCATTCTATTCATATAGTGTATTACATTTACTGATTTACGTATGTTGAACCATTCTTGCATCCCAGGGATGAATTCCAGTTAATCATGGAGTATTATCCTTTTACTGTATGTTGAATTTGGTTTGCTAATATTTTGTTGAGAACTTTTGCATCTATGTTCATCAGAGATATTGGTCTGCAGTTTTCTTTTCATATAGTGTCCTTATTTTTCGTATCAGGGTAACACTGGCCTTCT
The DNA here is from genome assembly GCF_021613505.1 of Equus quagga. Taxonomy (NCBI): domain Eukaryota; kingdom Metazoa; phylum Chordata; class Mammalia; order Perissodactyla; family Equidae; genus Equus; species Equus quagga. The sequence continues at coordinate 82,819,575 of NC_060268.1, read as the reverse complement.
CAATTGAGTTTAGGGATGTTCCCTTCTCTTCAATTTTTTTGAAGAGTTTGAGGATTGGCATTAATTCTTTCTTAAATGTTTGGTAGAACTTACTAATGAAACCATTTGATCCTGGGCTTTTCTGTGCTGGTTTTTGATTATTGATTCAATCTCTTTACTTGTTATTTGTCTGTTCAGATTTTTTATGTCTTGATGATTCAGATTGATAGGTGGTATATTTCTGGGAATTTATCCATTCCATCTGGGTTATCCAATTTATTGGCATGCAATCATTCATTGTAATCCCTTATGATCCTTTGCATTTCTGTGGTGTCAGTTTTATATCTCCCCTTTCATTTCTGTTTTTTTCATTTGAGATTTTTCCTCTTTTTTTCTTAGTCTAGCTAAGAGTTTGTTAATTTTGTTTATTTTTCGGGAAATGAGCTCTTAATTTCATTAATCTTTTCTATTGTTTTTCTTATGTTTATTTCATTTTATTTTTTCCTCTGAAATTTGTTAATTACTTCCTGCTGCTAACTTTGGCCTTAGTTTATCCTACTTTTTCTAGTTCCTTGAATACTCAGTTAGGTTATCTTTGAGATCATTCTTTTTTCTTAATGTAGGAATTCATCACTATAAACTTCTCTCACAACTGCTTTTGCAGGATCCCATAAGTTTTGATATGTTGGGTTTCTGATCTTGTTTGTTTCAAGATACTTTTTGATTTCCTTTTTTGATTTCTTATCTGAGCCGTTGATTGTTTGGGAATGTGCTGTTTAATTTCTACTTAATTGTGAATTTCCAGCTTTTCTCTTGTCCTTGATTTCCAGTTTCATACCATTGTGCTCAGAAAAGATACTTGATATGATTTCAATATTCTTAAATTTTCTAAGATTTGTTTAGTAATCTATCATATCATTTATCCTGGAGAATGTTCTACATGCACTTGTGAAAAATATGTATTCTGCTGTTGTTGGAGGGAATGTTCTGTATATATCTGCTAGGTCCATTTGATCTAAAGTATGATTCAAATCCAATGTTTCCTTGTTCATTTTCTGTCTGAATGACCTGTCCACTGTTAAAAGTAGGGTACTGAAGCCCCCTACTAATAGAATTGTATTGTTGCCCATTTCTTCCTTCAGATTTGCTAGTATTTGCTTAATATATTTAGGTGCTTCAATCGTGTGTGCATATATATTTATGATTGTTATATCTTCTTGAAGAAGGTCTGCTTTATCATTATATAATGATCTTCTTTGTCTCTTTTTATCATTTTTGGCTTAAAGTCTATTTTGTCTGCCATTAGTATAGCTACTTCTGCTCTATTTTAGTTACCACTTATATGGAATATCTTTTTCACCCCTTCACTTTGAGCCTATGTATGCATTAAAACTGAAATGAGTCTCTTGTAGGCTGTATATAGTTGGGTCCTTTTAATTTTTTTATCCATCCAGTCACTTTATGTCTTTTAATTGAAGAATTGAATCCATTTACATTTACTGCAATTATTGATAGGTAAGAACTTACTAACACGATCTTATTAATTGTTTTCTGGATGTTTTGTAGTTCCCTTGTTCCTTTCTTGCTGTTTTTGTTTTTTGTTTTTTGTTTTTTTTGAGAATTGATGATTTTCCATAGTGGTGTGCTTTGATTCCCTTCTTTTTAACTTTTGTGAATCTACTGTAGGTTTTTGTTTTGTGGTTATCATGAGGGTTACATAAACATCTTATAGATATAACAGTCTATTATACACTGATAACAATCCATCTTCAATTGAATACAAAAACTCTACGCTTTTGCTCTTCTCCATTATGTTGAAGTTGCAATTTTCATCTTTCTATATTGTGTATCCATTAACAAATTATTGAAGCTGTAGCTATTTTTAATACTTTTATCCTTTAATCTTTATAATAAAGTTAAGTAAACACACCACCATATTAAAGTATTAGAGTATTTTGAAACTGACTATATGCTTACGTTTACCAGTGTGTTGTATATTTTCATATTGTTTCATGTTTCTAATTGGCATTCTTTCATTTCAACTTGAAAAACTCCTTTCAATATTTCTTATAAGGCAGGTCTAATGGTGATGAACTCCCTCAGCTTTTCTTGTTTAGGGAAAGTCTTTATCTCACCTTAACTTCTGAAGGACAATTTTGCTGGTCAGCAGTTTCTTTCTTTCAGCACTTTGAAAGTATCATGCCATTCTTTCCTGGCCTGCAAAGTCTCTGCTGAGAAATCCAGTCATGGCTTCATGGGGGTTCCCTTGTATGATAAACATCATTTTTCCTCTTCCTGCTTTTAAAATTCTCTCTTTGTCTTTGATTTTAGTTAGCATTATTTTAATGCGTCATGGGCAAAATCATTTTGGATTAAAATTTGGGATGACTTATTAGCTTTATCAACTTGGATGTTCTAATCTCTCCCCAGGTTTGGAAAGTTCTCAGCCATTATTTCTTTAAATGAGCTTTCTACTCCTTTCTCTCTCTCATCTCCTTCTGAAACTCAAATGATGCATACGTTGGTTTCTTTTAATGATGCCCCATATGTCCTCTAAGCTTTCTTTATTTCTTTTCATTCTTTTTTATTGTTGTTGTTTCCCTAAGTGGATAATTTTAATTGATCTACCTTCTTGCTTACTGATTCTGTCTTCTGCTTGGTCACGTGTCCTTATGAAGCTCTCTATTGTATTCTTCAGCTCCAAAATTTCCGTTTGGTTCTTTTTATGTTTTCTATCTCTTTGTTGAACTTCTATTTTGTTCCTGTGTTGTTTATCTGATAGCATGAAATTGTTTTATCTTTGTTCTCTTGTGTCTCTCTAGGCATCTGTAGAACAATTATTTTGAATTATTTGTTAGACAATTCCTGTACCTCCATTTCTTTGAAGCCAGTTACAGGAAGTTTCCTATATTCGTTTGGTGGAATCATGTTTCCTTGATTCTTCATGCTCCCTGTAATCTTGCATGGGTGTCTGCACATTTGAAGAAGCAGTCACCTCTTCCATATTTTATGGACTTCAATAAGGGAAGACTGTCATCTGTGAGTGTTGGCACCCTGAAGTGTTCTGTGACCCTATGTCTAGTGGTGCAGGTGCCAAGTACAGAAGCATATGATAGTGCCCGGTGTGAGTGATGGGGGTCGCATGTCTCTTCAGCTGAGACCACTGAAATCCACAGAATTGACACCTGTGTGGTCCTTGCTGAGTACTGTGTGGGGACTGCAGTGGCTGCAAGGGCTGTTGGGGTCCTCAGCAACATCTCCAGTTTGGGACCAGGGAAGGCAACAGTAATGGCCAGAGTTGGTAATGTGCACACAGTTGGCTATGGGAGCCATCTGCAGGTGACTGTGCAGTGGCAGGGCCCAGATTCAGACACACACATAGTGATGGAGACCAGGGCAGGTAGCAAGGGCAGGGCCAACTATGGGCACACTGGCACTTGCAGGGGTCTTGGCTGTTGGCGTGTTCTCCTGTGGCTGCACAGTCTCCCCATGGGCATGGGCACTGCAGTGGAGGTCAGTGACAGGCATCAGGCTGGTCATGAAAGTGCAAATCTTGCAGGGCTAACCCCAAGTGTATGTATGGTGGTGGGGGGCTAGGCTGGCAATTTGCACTTGTGCAGCTGCAGAGGCCTGGGATGGCTGCTCTTTGGTTCCCAGACTCTGGCAGGGGTGAGGGGAGAGGGAGCAAGGAGGGACTCAGGCAGCTTGTGTCAGCAAATGCTTATACCTGTGGGGTGAAAACTGGTGAAATCTACAGGGGGTCCACCATTGCTGTGCCGTCCATTAGTTTCTTCAGTGGTGAAATATGCTGGGTTTGTCTGCAGAGCAGGTCTCTGTGAACTGCAATCATTCCCACTGCATGGCTGCTGTTGTTAACCCTTCCTTTTCTTCCTCATTCCTAGCTGTCTTATACATCTGAACTTTGCTGGTCTGAGTTGGATGAAACTGAAGTGGAACCTTCATGTAGTGCCCCAAAAGTCCAGAGAAGCTGATTGCTCACCTCACTCTTCCTTTCCTGGTGAGGAGAAAGCTTTTTAGCTGGGAAAGTCCCTCTTGTGTTGGGCAATGCCAGCTTAGGGGATGGGAGAATCCAGGTAAAATGAAGCTGTCTTTCTTCTCTTCTTGTGTGGTTATTCTCATGGTTTTTGTTCCACTGTGTTGCTAAAGTTTCTTAAGTGGACTCCCGCACTCTCTGAGCTGATTTTGATCATAGGTAGCTGTCTAATTGTTAATCTTTGTCGGGGGACAGAGACTGGGGTCTCCTACATTGCCACTTTTGTCAGGCTGTCAATTTATCGAAAGTTCCTCTGCAGTAGACGGCTTTTCATGAGCATTCGCATGGATCACAGATATCTTCTCATATTTTTCCCATTTAGAAAGGTTTATCTACATACCTCTTCCCAGGACTCCTTGTTACTTGCTTTCCAATCGTTTCCTTTTAACTTTCTGACCATGCAGCCACACCTCTATGCACTTACAGTAAATCAGTATAGATCTGTATCTCTAGTCATCTCTCCTTGCAGAAAAAAATGAACAAAGAAGTGTACTGCTCAATGCTGCCCATTGGGAAAATATCCCTTTACCACTGCCCTTGAGGGCTTCTGGGGTTACAATGGGGTTGTCAATTTTCAGGTGGTTCCAGAATTTTATGCAGAACTGTCTATAATCAGGACTTAATTTCTTTTCTCTGGGTCGTGAATAACTCCATATAATTCCAAAGCAGAGGTGGAGAAAGAAGGAAATGTACCAGGGATAGAAGCCTCAGGACATGCTCAAGTTGAATCCTACATGTATCACTTCTGTTTTATAATGGAGTGTTGCTATGCATGGCCAATTATATAGCTGTGTAGATCAGACAATACACAGTTTATAATCAGTAGCTTGGGTCACGTGGCTTGGTTACATTGTGGTCCATAGTCAGGTGTTTTGTCTCCATCAGCACCCAGTAGCAAACCAGGAGCTGTTTCTCAAAAAGGGAATAACTTTATACAGAAGATTGCAAAGCTTTGCTTCAAAATCCTAATGAAATACATTGTGATTCACCTACAAAAGCCTGTCAAGGCTCTATGCAACATCCCTTCTGCCAGTGACTCTTAAAGCACTGCAGGATTTGCTTGGTCATATAATCCGAGATCCAGAGCATCTTGCCTGGCAACCTGAACCTATTAATGAATTATCTGTAACTCTGGGCCCCACCCAAAACTGGCAGTCTTTTGAGTTATCTGGTAAATGGGTTGGATTAGCATGCCAAAATGAGGTACACGTTGCCTCCAAAATGCGAAGAAACTCATCGTGGTAAGAGGACCTAAATGCAGCAGTTTTCTTTTACTTTGGAAAGGATATGTGAATCTGCTAAGATCATTGGATCCCTAGAAATTACACCATAGAAGCAGGACGAAATTTTTGCAAGATTTCTTTTCCACCTCCGGTACGCTTGTGTCTTACTAAAGTTTATAGTGTAATTGCAACTTCCTACCCACCAAGTTAAATCAACATCAGAGTATCAATGTGATGGGCCAGTATTAGGTCCTATGCAATGGACATATAATCAAGGCCCCTGTGGATTATTAGATCAGGGCTCAGCAAACTAAGGACTATGGGTCAAATCTGGCCTGTGCCCTGTTTTTACATGGCCCATGAGCTAAGAATGCTTTTTATGTTTTCGAAGTGTTTTTAAAAAACAATAAGAATATGGAACAGAGACTGTATGTGGCTTACAAATGTAAAATATTGACTGCCTGGCCCTTAACTTGCTGACTCCAGGATGACATTACAGAAGGCTGGAGAATTGAAGCAGCCAGTAAAGGTCTATTGCTGGTCCTGCCAGATGAAAGCAAATTGCTTCTAGCACTGCTTATTAACAGGTACAGAGAAAAGGCATTTCACAGACCAGTAATAACATACCAGGAGCTAGAAAATACATTTGTTTGCTACAGTAACAGAATAGTAGCTGCAATTTGGATCACTGCTCGATTAAGTCTTGGATAGTCTCCCGTGATTCTCCAAGACCTCTATTTCATCTGCCCAGGCCAAATAGGCAAGTGGAAAGGGAATATGATAGAAATCACCTCTACATTCTTCAAGTCCTGGATGGTGGCTTGAACTTCTGAAATTTCTAATTTCTGAAATTCCTCTATAAATGCAATGCAGCTCTTAGATTACTATTTCGGCAGGTAGAAGCAATACTAGGGACTTCCATAATAGTCCTTACTCTGAAGATCATAGAAATAATATAAAGATTCTGAGTTATTGAATATATCTCTGCCTACTATTCCTTCAGGAAATGAGAAAATAACCATAGGCCAGATTAAAGGGCCAGTTTGGCCCATTGTGAGATTACCCTGAATCAAAACTCTATTAATTGATTGCTCCCCCCTATAAGCCCCAACTATGACTGTGGACAACAGTGGTGCCTGGCAACTCCAGAAGTAATGTCAGTCAGAGGCAGCATCCAGGAATCTCTGAAAAGTCTGAATAGTTCCCCTTTCCTAATGCATAATCTGTTCACTGACAACAGGTCTCTTGTGGGAAGGCAAAGAAGAAGATTATAGTATCAATGGTTGGCAGAGTTGCAGGTTTCTTCCTTAAGGGGACTGGACTTCTTATCCACTTAAAGGAAACCAGGTGAGGATCTCTGACTCACTAAATGTGGTGATTTAAGTCAGACTTCTGTTAACAAATCTAAAGCTTTGCTGTTTACACAGACAAGTAAGAATTTTGAAGACTCCTCATCTATTTCACTTCTGGAGACCTCACAGCCAATTAGCTAAAAGCAAAGATCTCTGCAGGTCAAACCATTCTGATCACTGCTCTGACTCTGTTGCCTACTGGAGTTACCACTCCCATCTTGTCTCTGGTGGTTGATTGGTCCCACTTGGCCCCTTGTCACTGCAGGAACCCATTCACAAGGGTCCAGTTCTGTAACAGCATTTCCCACTTGTAATCATGGCCTAAAGAAAGTAGCCACAGAATTCTTCAGGTGTGACAATGCTCCTCTTACCAATGTATCTCTCCAAACATCGAGAAATTGGTAAGGGTGGACCTTCCCAGGGCAACATAGCAATATAGTTAGTGGTAAGTGAGGAAGTCATACATAAGTATACACTAAAGTACAACTATCTTAAACCTTCAGGAACATTTTTCTTCAGTACCAAAGAAAGTTCTGAATTCTTAGTTTCATTCAGTGTTGGCCACTCTTTAGTTCAGGCTTCAGTCAACCAATTGTGCAAACTGATGGAATCGCTCCCAGCCTCCTCTGCTAACACATTGAATCCACAGTCTCTACTTAGTACATCTCTATCAACAAATTTTCCCTAATTCAACATTATATTTCTTCCAACCAGATCTAACACTTTTATGGAGCAACAGCATAACTTATTCCCAGGTTTCTGTCAATATAAATTGGCAACATCTACAACTCCATTGATGTGTGTACTTTATACCAGGGACTGGGTTTCAGCTATAGATCTAGAAGCAATGAAATATGGCAGGGCAAATCCTGAAGAGGATCTGCAGCACCCTGAAAGACAATGGCCATTACAGGTTATTTAAGAAAGGACGGACTTAGCTCCTTAGACAGAGCGAGAATGGCTGCCTCGACTGGCAAAGGAGGCTTAGAAGAGTTAAAAGCTGAAGACCTTCCACTTCATTGGAATTTTCCCGTATGTTTCCATCCTAATTTTGAGGGGCCCCTTTATTCCCAATAAATGCCCTAATTTTAACTCAACGGGCCCTAGATTTACATTGTTATTCAGTCTACTTCAGTATCAGCTTTGGGGTTTGTTTTTTCAGAACTCTTAACCTTGTGGCTATAGAATACAAGGGTTTATTTTAGGTTAGTCCTAAAAGACTTTTGGTTCCTTATCCAGATCTTAAACTGGGAATTTAAAACGTTGAACTTATCATTTTCTTTATTCAAGTTATCCTTTGTAACCAACAAGCCCAAATGCAATTATACTCTGTATTTTCATTAAAATATTCTTTGTTATCAGTTACTTGCCCAAAGCCTTGGCTTCTATGGACGCTTGACTCCAGATGACTATAGATAACAATCTAAGTAATGTTTGACCATTGCATACCATGAACCACCCCTGTCCCATTTATCCGTGACATCCAAGTGTTAAATGCTTTTACATCTACTCAGATCAGAGAACCAATTCCATCTTTAAGGTTTGGTTCCTGGGGGACCACTTCTAGGAATAATAACTGTACTAGTCAGAGTTCACTCAGGGAAGTAAAGCCACTGTGAACCTTAGAAGAATAAGGGACTAATTATAGGAACTAGATTTTACAGAAGTAAGGGAGGAATGGGAAAATGAATGTCTGGAAGGGATAGTCAGAAATCATAGGGTTGCTAACCAATTTTCCAGAAGTGTTGGCATGCGTGAAAAATTGGAGCTCGAAGGGAAATCTAAGGTGCCAAGCATGTTGAGTACTCAGTTGGAACCATGAAGGGGGAGCTCACAAACGGATTATAGGGAGGCTCTTGCTTCTGTGTAGCTACTGTCTCTGTGGACCCACAGTCAAGAGTCTGTGGTGGGCCTAGGGTTGCTGTTGGGCAGCAAAGCCCGGTGTTCAAGAAGATGAGCTGGATGCGAAGCGGAGGAGAGCAAGGACAGCGGGTCCCCACACCCGACTGGTCTCCTTTATCTCTTCATCACCATATCCAATTGTGCTAACTTTCTGAGAATAATATCCACGCTTCACTTCTGCCTTCTAAAGATTGGCAAGTTCCTCTTTTGGTCAATTCAGAATCTTACAGGGAAAGCAGTACTGGGATGTGCGTTTCTCACCTTAACCAAAGGGACAATAGCATAACCCAGCATTACAGGTTCAAGAGAAAGAGTGAAAAATGGAGATGGTAGCCCTAAGTCAGCAAATTTCTTCTTGTATGATCTTAGGCAAAGCATTTCATCTCATTGGCCCTTCCTTTCTTTCTCTGTACATTAGGAACTGTGTGACAGTTCTGTCTCACAATGTGGAAAATAAACTAAGATGATATTTTTGGAAATAAAATGCAAACTAAGTTAAACATATAAAGGAAAATACTTTTTCCTCTTCATTAATTGCCTTGTATTGATTTCTGCAGCATTCAAGACTCATCCAAACTACCTAACTCCTAAAAGATCTTTCATAATTATAGATTTTACATTATTTAGAGAACCAACAAAGAAAGTAAATAGCCTTTGAAGCTAGATCTGGGTGTAAATACTGACTCACAAATTTACAATTCATATAACCTTGAGCAAGTTACTAAATCTCTGTAAGTTTTTGAAACTCTAAATTGGATAAGAACACCTGCCCCTTAGAATTATTCTGGGTCTTAGAAATACTATATCGGCTATCTACCCACGGTTACCACTTCATAAATGTTTGTCATTATTTTTGTTGTTATTGTAACTCAGACTGCAGAATACTGAGTGCGAGAATGAAACTCACTCCTGAGCTCTTAGAAAATAAATTGAACATGTCTGTAGGTGTGTGTCCACCACCGGGCATTGCCCTCAGAGGATTCATTGTTCGCCCGAGTTTTTGTTTTTGTTTTTTCTTCATCTCCAGTGCCTAGTACAGGGCATAACTCATAGTAGGCCATCAAGAATAATCTCCAAGACAGGACATGAAGGCTTCGACAAATATGAATGAGCTGCCATTTTCCCACTCCAAAATAAACCCATCAGAGGTCCCCTCTGAGTGAATGTTTGGAAAATCTGCATTTTTCTCTTTAGAATTCTGATGTGAGGCCTGAGACAAAATCTGTAAGACTTAGAAATGAACAAGGAATGGCCACCAGATCAGTTCTAAGTAATCTGGTTTTCTAACTGAAAAAAGTGCTGGCTTATCAATACTCATCATTTTATATACCTTGATTTTGGAAAGGGCATCTTCCTCCTACAAAAAAGAAACGTTTTAAATTAGAAGAGCATTTTTGCTAACTAACCAATATCAAGTCACAAAGCTGTTACTACATGAATAACTGACTGAGCCCGTCCGTGGATAATATGGCCTGTGAGATGGGATGAGTCAAAAAGAGATACTTTGGGATCAAAGTTATAGGACTGATTTTTTTTTTTTTTAATCAGAACAAGTTCTGGAGACTTCAGACATACCACAAATATCGAAAGGCATGAAAACCCTTCACTCTCACTTTTTCGTTTAAAGCTTGTAAGGAACACTTTTTAAAAGCATGGCTTATTCCCCCAAAGTATCATCAGTCTAGTCATGCATTTTTTCCAAGATGCTCCTGATTAGGAGTCCAAAGGGCTGTGATGAGCTTATATTTAGAGCTATGCCATGACATTGATTTGATTTCTAATAAAAGTTTTTCTTCTAAAGACATTTTCTAACATTAAAGAACTTGATAAGGATCAGCCTCATAAAGATTCCTGTTTGTTTGCTGTGATGATGTTGTTAAAGACACTATTTATTATACTGCACTATCCTCTTTTGAAGGATAAACAAATGAACGTGTTCCATGGTCTTAGTCCTAGTGATAGCTATACTTTCTTGAATGAAGGGGTTATGTTTTCTCAGAGTCAAAACCCAAAATGTGAATTTTAGGGTTCTTTTCAGGGGCATAAATACTAGCCCTTGAATAACAAGTATATTATATTCCTATAGAGTGCTCTGTTAATAAAACACTTTCACATTTACTGTAATTAATATATTTAATTTTTTAACTACATTGTTAAGGACAATTTTATCTTCTCTATTTTATATAAGATAATGCCAGGATACAGAGAAAATAAATAAATTACCCAAGAAAATCCAATTAGTAAGTGGAAAAGGTGAATGACCATCTGAATTTTCTAATCCCAAGAGTACTTGGGGCCCTTCCTAGTTTTCCATCCTTAAAACCAATGAAGTCATTTCTCACAACTGAATTCTTTGTCTTCCTTGACATTTAAGTCAGAACCAAACTAAAACATGAAAACTGTGAATGTGAATTGAAGGTTGGCCCTTGTTCATTCTATTCCCGGGTTCCCCTATGCTCTATTAGCATCCATTGTTCTGAGTAAAGTGCTGGAAATTAAATTAAAACTTTGTATCTCCAACAGAAAATGTGCATTACCTCTTACTTGTTAAATTAAATTATTTGACCTAGAGGCAACAAACATGTTAAGTTACTGACTTACAAAAAATTGGCCATGATTTTTGTTTCTATTAGGAATATTATAAGTTACTGAAACTCCACGTAAAAATCAACAACAACAAAAAAGCTTTAACTAGCAATGACTGTTTTCTGCCGACACAAATACTATTCCTCAGGAAGCAATGAAAGATACTCTTATCAGAAACAGGCCAGACAGATACAAAATCCAATTACAGAAAGAATATATTGTAGAGAGAAGAAATTGCGATAGTGGTGAGTCATGGCCTTATGATCTAGATGTGAAATGAGAAAGTGACTCATAGCTATTGGTACATCATGCTCCAAACTGGTTTTAGCATAACTGACCCCCACATTTGAAACATCCACTGCACATCACTGGGAGTCTCAATCTGCTTGAATTTCAATACATCTGAATACAAAACTCACCTCCATTTTTATCTTCTGCCCCCACAGTTAGTTCTCCATGGTACTCAGAAAGTTCATTTAAAAATAAAAAGAAGTTAATGCCACTCTTCTGCTTACAATCCTCCAATAGCTTCCCATGTACTCAGAACACATTCCAAACTCTGTCGAACTCTACCTGATCTGGCCCTGCCTTCTTGGACTTCATATCCCCTCCTCCCCCTGTACACTACACTCTCGATCACTAGCCTTCTATCTGGTCTGCAACAAAGCAAGCTTGTCCCCACCCCGTGGCCTGTGCACTGAATATTTCCTCTGTCAGGAATGAACTACAACCTTCTCTACTCCTTTGTTTCTTCTTGTATCTCAGTCTCAGGTTAAATATCAACTCCCCAGAGAGAACTTTTCTAACCACTCTATCAAAAATATCCTCCAAGTATATTGCAACTCACTCTACATAATTTTCATCATAAGATTTATCACTTTGAAATCGTTTTATTTATGCACTTATGTACTTGTTTACTTATTTATTTCTCATTCTCCATCACTACATGTAAGTTCTATGAGAAGGGAGAACACATCCGTCTGGTTTACATCTGTACTCTCTGCCTCCAGAACAGTGCTTGGCACTAAGAATGAGATGTGATGTAGAGTGAAAGGTGGTAAGATTGATATAATGTAGGAACCTGTGGGTTATTAGAGGTTAGAAGGAAGGATTGGAGGCAGGCCAGAACCCTGATGACATTGGATAGACCCCATGTCTCCCTCCCCAACATGGAACAATTTACCATGGACACCCAGCAGAAGAAATTCCAGCATGTCGTCTACCTCTGCTATGTTATTCATTAAGATGCCAAAACTCCCAGATCACCCATCAATGCCAAACTCTAATTATGAAGAGAATGGACATTATGCAATATGATTCAAGCATCCATCCCTCCTTAACATTCCGGATCCTTCCTGGAAGCCTTTTGGAATATGTGATTCATCATTAGCATTACTCCTTTGTACTCCTTTCATTTGCAAAACTCCTTTGATCAACACATATGTGAATGTTCCCTTTGCTTTCTTACTCTGACTGAAGCCTGATTACCTATTCAGAACACTTTTTCCCATCCCATTGACCCTTTCAAATGTTGGCTGTTTTCACTCCTGCATCCCACTTACCATTTTATGTAGGAGGCGTAGGTAGACTCTTTATGCTTATCTGGTTCACTGTAATTTTCTTAAACTTTACTTTTATCAAAATTCTTGGTATTGTCAGTATCTATATACTATGCTAATGTCAGTATATTTTAGCCTCTGAGTTCCTTGAGCAGCTCACCTCTGAGGATCTTGTTTTACATCTTATACCTCAGTCTCCCACTTATGAGATTATACTCTAGACCTTGTCATTACCAACAACTTATACCATCTTCACAGTCTCTATCCAATGCCTCTGATCCTTCCTTCTCACTTCTAACAACATAGAGGCTCCCACAATGCGTTAAACTTACCATCTTCCACTGTCTGTCCTACCTCATTCCTCACTTCCTTATTTAGCCAGCTTAGATTGTACAGTCTGACAGAGTGGTTCTCAAAGTGTGGTCTTCTGACCGGCAACATTGATCATCTGTGAGCTTATTAGAAATAAAAATCCATAGACCCTATCACCATCTATTGATTCAGAATCTTCATAGACGGAGGCCAGGGAACTGTTTTAATAAGCTCTCCCGGTGATTCTTATGTACATTTAAGTCTGAGAATCACTAGTCTAACACAATCACTTCCTCGTGTACTCTTAATTCCGTGCTCCTTTTCTCTTATCATCTTCGCCAGGAAAAGCCCAAACCACAGTACATCCCACTCTGAGATTCCTCCAGAGCCCACACTTGAGCCATTCCACATGGCTGGAGGAGTCATGACCATGATGAGTAGTTGCATTTGGTATTCATGACCCTCAGTGGGCTCTTTGTGCTATCCAGCTACTACATTTTCCTGATTCAGTCATCTCCAGACTTGCCTCATGACTGTTTCTTCTGTTCTCTTGTTTCCACAAACCTCCAACACAACTCCACCCCTTCACTCTCAACCAATGATCTTATTTCCAGATCAATGACAAAATGGAAACAATCAGAACTTCCATAACCTCACTAACTAATTTACCACCTACTCACATCAGTATACATATATTTTGCCTGTCTGCCTTCCTTTCGTTGGATACACCATCCCTCAAATTTCCTCTGGATCTTATTGCCTTTCAAGGCCAACTCAAAAAGCATGGCTCTAGCAGATGTACCTTCACTCTCCAGCAGTATTCGTTAGTCACCTGTCCCAGATAATTCGCGTTAGCCTACAAATATTCTGAAGTTTCTTCCATCTTAACAATGTCCTTCTTGCTCCCACACCACCTTCTAGATACCACCCCATTTCTCCTCGTTTTTTAGAGCGGAGGTTGGCAATCTTTTTCTATTAAGGAGAAATAGCAAATAGTTCACTCTTTACTGGCCAGATGGTCTCTGTCACAATTGCTCAAGTGTGCCTTATAGCACGAAATAAGCCATAGACAATACATAAATGAGTGTGGGTGGCTGTCTTTTGATAAAACTTTATTTATAAAAACAGGCGACAGGTCATAGATTACCAACCCCTGCTTTAGAGCAAAACTCCTTGAAAGACCTGCTTCTGATCACTGCATTCATGTAAGAGGCTTCCATTTTCTCTTGATTCTACTCGGGCTTTCTTCTCTAGAACTCTAGCAAAAGACCAGTCATCAAGGTGAGCAATGATCTCCACATTGCTAACTTTAGTGATCAGTTTTAATTTCTCATTTCACTTGTCCCAGCAGCGGTATTTGTCACAGCTGTTTGCTACCAACATGTGCAGAGTATCATTTTCCCTTGGCTGTCCTCTTGTCACTGACTGCTCCCTTTCTATTTCCTTTTCTGAATCTTCCTCTTCTCCCCAATGTCTAAATGTTGGCATGTCCTAGAATCAGTCTTCATACATTTCTCTTCTCAATTTTCACACCGTCTATACTCTTAACTCTGAAGTTTATATTTTCAACCTGCACTTTTCCCTCAGTGCTCATTATCCAACATCTCTAGTTTTGGAAAATATGTAGAATACAACTTCATCTTATCTCCATTGACATTTCATATTATCTTATAATGCTTCATCTTATCATATAAGTATTGTTAATACTTCATATTATCTTCATTGGTACTCTCATTTCTTGCTTGGATTTTGCGATAATTTCAAAACTGGTCTGCCTTCTTTCAAGCTTGCCCTGTCCCCAAAGTTTATAAGAGGTACAGCATCATGGTGATCCTTTTAAACATCACCAAATTCATATTACTTGCCCTTTTGATACCTTCCAAATGTCCCCCCCTCACACAAAATAAATGTCAAAATCCTTATATTGTCCTCCAGGGTCCCAGGTAGCCTTGGCCCTGCCTCTTCTTTCACCTCATCTCCTACCAATGCCACCCCACCCCTGCCCTTGCTCATTGCCCTGAAACCAGCTTCCTTGCTACCCCTCCAACATAGCCCACTCCCTTCTGCCTCAGGCATTTTGCGTTCTTCCGTCAAGTAGCTCCATGCCTCATTCCCTCACTTTCCCCGGGTCTCTGCCCAAGAGAAATATTAGTGAGGGCTTTCCTGAGCACCCTATAAAAACACTAATAACCACTCCAATCCCCAACTCAATGCTGCCATCTCTCTTACTGTGCTTCATTTTTTGCTTTGCACTTATCACTAGCTGACATATTGTCTATTTAGCAATTTCTTTAATTATTTTTTATTGTCTATCTTTCCCCAACTAGGATATAAGTTAAGTGAGGGCAAGGACTTTGACTTTTTGGTTACTGCTGTGCTCCTGGTGCCTAGAACAGTATCTGCTACGGCATGGGTACTTAACTATTGGTTGAGTGAACATTGAATGACTGAGTCTTTTTCTCTCATCATCAGTCTAATCCTCCCCTGTTTTTTGTTGCAACCACATCCATCCAGCTGGCAAATTTCCAAACCGCATGATAAGCTGTGACTCCCCTGCCTACAGCTTTGGAAACTTCTTGGTGTCCAAAATCTTAGATTCCTCTCCCCTCACCACGCTATTACTCAAAGTCTTCCCTTAACAATATTTGTGATTTGCAACTCTAGATTAGCTGGGCTTTATTAAGAGTTCATTCAGTTTCTATTGCATGGTTTTTCAGACACTCTGCCCTTCCATCAACCTGTCCTTTCCTACACTGTCAAAGTATATTTCTAACCACGTGACTTCTTGGCTTGAGGACCTTACATGGTTCTCCAGGGCCAGACAGTGCTTTTCAAAACTATTTGTAGGAAAGTACTAGGGTTTTTTTTTTTCCAATTTATTCCAGATAAATATTTTTGTAAAACATAATTAAAAAGAAATGAAAAAACAGAACTTACAGAGCTCAATCTTTATTATTAGATGGAGCAGGTACAAATCGCATTTTAGTTAGTATAATCAGAAAGAAAGCATAGGGGAAAAAAGAGATTTCAAAAACCGTACAATTTGGTCACTGAAAGTACAAGCATGGAAAATATGTATAGAAAATCTTTATTACATTCATAACTTCCCATTGTTCTGCAATTAGAAATAAACAAAATAATAAAGGAAACTGGAAATCCCCATATATAATGCATATAATTACACTTTGAACCAATACCCATGTATGTCAATACCTAAAGTTGTTAATGTGAAAAATGAGCTTGCTTCTTGCTTGTTAACTCATCTAATCTAGGTTGCATTGATAGCAACTCTACCTGTAGGGGATAATATATGTTTATTTAAATGGTGTTTAAGTTTTGTTTTAAAAATAGTCATAGGAGTATTAACAATACTCAGTAATCATACAGTATTTTGATGGGAATGGAAGAAGAGATTTTAAAGCAATTTCAGCAAGCTGAGAATATTCATTTTTTTCTTTTATTCAAAATGAAACAAATAATACTGTATTTTCAAAAGTCGTTTTCAAGTCTTTATCAGTAGCAAATTCTAATAACTTGTCCTTAAATGTCATAGATAAATTTAAATTATATTTTGATGAAAAGGTGAATTCTATATTCATGAATTTCCTGTGTACCAGTCTACTTTTGACAGAAAATAAAAAATTTTAAACTTTTTATCAATTTGTACGTTGTTCTGTCATAACCTTGCATAGATGTGGAGCAGCAAGACCAACACATCTTCATTAAAATCATCAGTTATGAAACATGATGAAAACAATCTGTAGAACTCTGTTCTTACAATCTCCTAACTTCTGCTTTTCCTGCGTGAGCTTACCTTCCATTGACATGAGAGTATTATGATTAATTTAAAATGCCAAAGACGTAAGAGAAATACATCCTGTGGTTCATTTCACATATTTAAAAAATTGGGACCAAACTGGTTACTTCTCTTGCAGAAACCCTAAGAATTCCTTCTATAGTTCACACTTTTGCAACACAACATTTTTCTCTTCATAACAATTTATGCTTAGTACGCAGTACAGTTGTTCATGCTCGGCTGTCATATCATCACATAATAATGAGAATACTTTCAAATTTAATAATTGTATAACTCACAATTTTTACCATGTCACTAAGTCACTGTTTAGTTCAGCTCACAATTTTTCATAGCAAAACATTCTCAATGGAGGAAGCAGTGTAATGATTTATTTTCTGGCGTAAGCTCCTTAATCTAGGTAACACCTCAGTAATGTTTTCCTTGCATCACAGATGTGCCATCAGTGCAATATATGCCTACACAAAATAAGCACAAAACCACATTTCCTGATATGGATTATGGGCTTGGATATTGAGACAACACAAACTTACTATGAAATTTTATGAATAGTTATTCTCAATGGCCGTACTTATTTCATCAAGGACTGCTCACCAACAGTCCAGTCTTCATAGACACTTGCAGTAGCACCGTCCTAAATGTGATTTCACACCTTCTCTCTTTTTTCTCCCCGTTACCTTTTTTTCCCTCCTCACTCACAACAGATTACCTTGTTTTGTGTTTCACTGGGAAGATTGAAGCAATCAGAAGAGCATTTCACAGTCTTCCACTTGCATGCCTACCACCTGCCAGCATCGACCCACACACATTTTGCTTTTTCACCGCCTTGCTCTCAGCTAAACCAATCACTGTGCCCACATATTAGATACTATCCTTTCTTGCCTACTCAAAACCATCACCCTGACAATTTTCTCCTCTGTTTTACACCAACTTTTTGCATTTTATTAGATTTTTCCTATCATATGCTATCTGTTATTTCTCTCAATTGAAAAGTTATACACACACACACACACACACACACTTGTCCTCACTTCCTCCTGAAGCTTTTGGCTCCGTTTCTTTGCTTCTCTTGACAATAAAAGCCCTTGAAAGTATTGTCTCTATGCATTGCCTCCAGTTAATCTCTTTTCCTTCTCTTTCAAACCATCTCCAATCAGGCTTTCACTCTCTGCTTCTCCAGCAAAGAGTATCCTCAACTAGGTCACCAATGACTTCCGCATTGCTAGACCTGGTCATCAATTCTCAGACTTCATCTTACTTAAGGCACAGGTTGCATTATTTTTTTGACATTCTTCTCTATTCATTCCCACTCCCTTGATCCTCTCATTCAGTCTCAAGGTTTTAAATACCCCATATATGACAATGACTTGTGTTGTTAGACCTTAGGTCGGATCTCCTTCCCAGATCCCAGGGTTGTATATTCCCACCCTACTTGCCACCTCCCCTATGATGTCTAACGTGAAGAACTGATATCAGTGAATGGCAACTCCATTCATCCAGTTGCTCAGGCAAAATTCTTCCTCAAGGCCCTTTACTCAAACCTCACATCCAATCCCTCAGCAAATTCTGTTGGACCTATATTCAAAGATATACAAAATTTAACCAAATGTTGGAAAGATTACAATCATAATCTTAGCTTTTACTTTTCGTTTTCTTCTTCCCTTTTCTTATGAACTCCCTCAATCAGTAGCTGGAGCTCTGAGATTGTCAATACATTTCTGATATTGAAAAAATAGCAACATTGAGGGTTTTTTCATACCTTAAGATTAAAATTATCCAAATCTACAGTTTTGTTGTTGAGTATAATTAATCAAATAGTATGAGCCTTCTCAAGCAAGGTAAACACGTTCATTAACCACTAAAGACCAACTTTATGATAGTTTATGTAAAGTGTCAGGAGTTCATGTCAGTGAGACAGAAGCCATTTCTCTTTTCTGAGTCTCACACTGCACGTGCTTGTTGAATTTCTGATTCCCCTAGTGCTGGCATTAACCTCTAAGTTATTGCAGGTGATGGAAGCTCCAGCTCCCTGTCAGCCCTCAAAACAAATCACCTCAAATTATCCACATCTTTATCTTTCCAGCTGATGTGAGAAAATGAGCACAAAGAAACAAAGAGCTAAAACTTTCTTTAAGCACGATAGCAACCTCATTAACATTACTGAGGTGACCATCTATTTTTTTTTTGGAGTCTGAAAGAGTTAAGATTAGGGCCTTTCAACGTGTTTAGTGATATCTTGAATGATCACTTCTCCAGAAATCAAGAGTTGGTCAGTGAATAAACTAGAACAGGCAATATGTACATTTCCTAAAAAAATGTTTACCTCACTACAAGCCAGAGGTCATGGAAGGCTTGTTTGACATTTCAAAAATACGTTTCATGTCTTGCCCAGTGAGGTCCCATCTATATCAAATGCAAACCAATTTCCAGACAATACTTTAAGCTTTTTAATTGAAGCAATCAAAGAATGTTTCAAAGGTGTGTAAATGCTGTTTTAGAGTCTTCAGTAGCAATGACATTGTTAGGGATACACATTTGAATAAATGTTTAAGCAACACTACTTGTTGTTGTAGGGAAAAGATATTCCTGAAATGCTGGCTCGTGTCCAACTGTAGAGAGCAGAGTCCTTAAGACATACACATATATATGTAGGGCTGGAGAAAAATGACCTAGAGGTAAGGAAACCCTCCTTCCGGGACACACAGCCTCCCACTGGCTGTGGACCCAGAACCCCAGGTTCCTCTTCTGAACAGTCATGTGTCAGGCCACCCCCTCCCTGCTCCAAGGGAGGGGAGCCCTGACCTGTATGGTTTGAGAAGATGGTTTATAGCTGCAGCTACTTGACTCTCTGACAGTTTTTGGAGGAGGAGGGGACAACTGACCCAGGAGTCTTTCATTTTTAACTCATCATTGCAAGGAGGGACTACTCTGGCACTGTCGCTTTGGTACATTGGGAGATCAAGACTCATATTAATCAGAGGTGCGACAGGGGCATCTTTCCTGGTGAAAAACAATGCAGGGCAAAGAAGCCCACCCACTTACATTTAAAGGAGCATATCGCAGTGCAAATTGGGTCATCTCAGGAAATATAAAAGCATTATTCCTCTGAGACTTGAAAAAAAATGTAATTACTTCTTCCACCAAGCATGATTCTTTTCAATAACCTTCATTTTTGTCCCCTGGAAATGAAAAGAGGTTTACATTAAAAAGGCATTTCCTCTGACTCCGTGTCCTTGAGCAGCACAAAATGTAAACCATTCCCACCCTCCCTCTTTTGAAGAAAAAGGGGGCTTCAATCTTTCCCTCTGAACACGGTCCATTTAAATAAGGAGATGGAGTCCCATCTTTTCGATCAGTCCCATTGTTTGACTTGTCAGTAATAACACTTGAGCTGAAATTGTACAGGCGTCCTGCTAATTTAGTAATTATTGACATGGTGCCGAGCAGGAAATGATAGCAAACAGAAGGAACTGTTAAGGAGAAATGAAATAAAAGATGTTCATATCATTGTTGAATAATGGGCGAGATCATTGTGTGCTTTAAGTAGGCCCAAGACACCTTTTTCCATTTTCCTCACACATTTATAATTTATGCTTTGTAATAGTTCCAAATATTTTTAGGACACTGGACCTTGTTTGAAAATCTTGCCGAACTGAATGAGAATCACGGAGCACACACACGGCGGAGTGGACGATGTGACCTGCCGCAGCTTCCCATTTGAGCGACAGCCCCTTTCTCTCCAGCCTGCCTCTTCTCCTAATGCTTTTTCTCCCCTTCTCCTTTTTAAATTTGCATTTCTATTTATTATCCTCTTAGCTCTAGCTAAGATCTTTGTTGCTAGGATAAGTGATGCAACCCATGCAGTCACATGTGTCAATGGTGTCTTCATTTACTTATTTTCTTAATCTCAAGCTGTGCTTAGATATAAGAACTTCTTTACATTTGATAAGCATGGATTTGAATGGATCATTTTTAAAATGTTGCATATTTATGCATTAATGTATCTGTGCTAGAGTAATGCACACGTGTGTACTAATGCTCGTGTGTGATGACAAAGTGGTCATGAAAACGTTGAGGCCAGAGTATACTAATTTGGAAATGATTTGCTAGAAGAATATAAATATTGACTCTGAGAAGATACAGCATATCTTCTTACAGTGCTGATATTGGAGGATAAGAATGACACCTTTTGTACGGGCAACCATGTCATATGGCATTTGCTGTTATGTAATGATTATGCATTAGAACATAATTTGTCAAGGCCAGAGGGCAAAGCCTTACAGCATAATAAAATGTCTTACAACAAAGTTGTACAGTATTACACCTTCCTTAGTGTATCCTGTAATCAAATCATCACAATTTTAATAATAATTGGAAATTTTATTTTAAAATGCAGTGTTATTTGCTTTTAAAATGCTTCACCAAAAGGGATACAGATATTAAACATGATCAAAACAAGTAAGACAAATAAGCACAGAATAAAGGATGGGAAAGAAATAAACCTCAGCATTTTGGAGAGCTGGGTTGTGGGAGACTGTGATGAAAATACCAATAGTAATGCTCATCCACATTAAGAGGGCCGCTAAGATGGGTCGACCACTCATGTGCCAGGTACCATCTGTAGCCCTTTATGTGGAGTAACTTATTTATTCCTCCGAACAAAACATACATATTATATTTTACCAAGGAGTAAGCTGAAGCTCAGAGGGCAGCTTCATTATGTTATCCAAAGTCATGATTATGGTTTTAAAAATTGTTGGCTCCTTTCCTCTCTGATTCCTGAACCAGAGCTCTCAAACACCATACTCTTTGTGCTCCTTCTAATTTTCTTCTCATCTTTATTTTCCTATATTTCTACAGTTGACATTTTCACTGTAAGGATTAAACAAAATGTAGACAATTGAAAAAGAGGACTCAGCACGGCACGAATTCAGACAATGGGTCACATCACATTTTACGGCTCTGCCCTATGGTTCAGTTTGCCTATACCATGAGTGTCATTTCTTCCTGTGGCCTTCACATTTTAAAACCCTCATCGTATGTCTAAATGAGATAATACTGGAGAAATAGTTCAAGCACTAAAGTACCAAATCAACGAGGAGGTGCCATGGGTGAACACACGCAAGATTTGACTGATATGTGTCTGAGAAAAACACCTGTCCGTTAAAAACAAAAAAGTTACCTAGTTAAATATTTTTTGGAAGAGTCACCTCATGCTTGTAGCAGATCATCTTAAAGTGTTTACCTTCCACTGAAAAACTACTTACTTCAAAATTTCTTTTTGCTTGTGTCACAAAATAATTCCTTTCATAATGTTCTATTAAGTTGTCAGGCAGGATAGTCATGATCAACACAAAGGGAGAGTAATCTTGGTTTCATTTGTCCATAATGTGGATATGTAGATAAATTTCTCAGCTCAATTTGTGCGCTGGTTGTCAGAACAGTCTTATAAGCACAGAGACGCTCTATTAAGGAATCCAAAATCCAATTGATTAGGGCTACCCGAGCTCTCCCAACATTACCCCCTTTCTACAAGTAGTGGATTACATACTATAGCAAAGCTGGATAAAAACTGTTACATGTCATTTTGTGACCATCCATCTATGTACTTGTATATATGTATGTATTTTTTTTTTTTTTACTCTCATCCTCTAGGTAAAGACAGTTATGTAAGCTTATTATCCTATATGGTTGAATCTCAAGATATGTGATTCTACCTGCAGTATACTGGAATCTATGAATAAATGCTCTGTGATATATCACAATCCCAAGCCATTGCTGACCTATGAAGCAAGGAAGTGGCATCGAGGACCATAATAGTGGCTGTTAAAAGTAACAAGTTGAAACCTTTCCAACAGTGCCAGGCCCAGCATCCGACTGGGTCACTTAGATAAGCTCAGGGGTCAGGTTTTAAGGTTCCCTGACTTGTGAGTTCCAACCTACTCATGTGAGGGAAAGGCCTCTCACATTCCTGGTATTTCAGTAGAAGTGATTCGGTTGAAAAGGTCTTAAAACTGTATTCATTTAACAGTAAATAAAAACTAATTTACAAATTATATCAAAAATTCAAGGATTCTAATAGAAAAGCATATTAATTAAAGAAAATCAATTATCTGTTTGAGGATAATTGAATGGCGTTCAGGATTTATGCCTTTTCTTATAAAAAAAAAAACCCTTCATATTGTTATCGTTGAACATATAACATATCTGATTTTTCCCTTTGCCTAAATATCCGAAGGGCACACTCATCACCCTGTACCCCTTTATCCTCTCAGTGGCAGGTCAAGTGAACTGGAATCACCTGTCTTAATAGCTGGTTCTGACAGGTTATAGCTATATTTGAATGGGTGCCCCCACCGCGTGATTCCATAGTACTTTGTGCATATTGTAGAATGAACATGCCCTCTAGATGCCTGCATTATGCAAGGAATTATGAACACAATCATATTTTGTGCCACCCATCTTTGTACCACCACATCCAGCTCTTGATGTCACTTTCCTCACTGCGAACTCCTGCAGGACAGGAGTTCCTTGTGTGAATAAATGAGTAAACAAAAGACTATGCCCATCGAGAGGAAGAAGAGTTGCTTTAGGAAGGGAAAGGAACTAAGGAAGTCTACAGCAACGCTGTATTTACAATTTGGGTGCATGCAGGTTTAGCTCAGAACCCACCTTGAAAGGGTAGAAGCACTAATGGGAGCTTCAGTGATAATGTTGACTCCATTTCCTACGCTTTTGAGCCATGAAAGACTGATTTCAGAAAGACTGGTTTGTGCTGGAAGCCTGTAACAGCGGTGGAAGCGCTGTGTTTCGCACTGCTCCTGCTGCATCTCCACCCAGGAGCCATTCTCCTGGTATTACCCTCCCGCAGATGAGGCCCGGCAGGGTGTGACCTGCCCACAGCTGATGGGACCACGGGTTGACCAGCAACTGTAGCCGATGCATCATCACCTGGTCTGAAACCTATCGCTTGTGAGGACTGAATCAAAACCATGAGCTGGCTAATTAGGTTGGTGGGAGTGGGAAATAGATGAGCTGGATGAATTAGTGGCAGGTGGCAGAAAGAGAAACTGTGTTAAGAGGATCAAGATCACGGGTATTGTTCACTTTGGACAGGATGCAATAACTGAGAAAACTTTTAATGCCTCAAACACAAGAGAAGCTTATTTTCACTCCTATAACAGTCCACATCAGATACTTCTAGTCGGTAGGTAGCTTTACTCAAGTGACAGTCCAAGGTGCTCAGGATTCCTCCTCTTTTCAGCTTTGCTGTCCCCTGGGGCCTCTGTAGCTCTCCCATCCTCTAGAGAGAAAAAGATCACGCATGAGGGACGTGTGCTTCTTAAAAGCCTGGGCCTGAAGCTGTTGCTTCTCTTCAGATTCCTCTGGTGAGGATGAGTCATGTGACCACCCTTAACAGCAAGGGATGCTGGGAAATTAATAGAAGTGTGTGTGTGTAAGAAGACAAGGAAACAGACTTTTGGTGACTGCTACAGACATGAGCCAAAAGTCATGTGCAAGCCAGAGCTTTGTGTTATAAACAGATGGCTGAGTTGCTCAAGGAAGAAGAAAACAGAAGCAAAAGTCTTAGGAGAGAGAGAGCCCGTGAAACTGCCTTGATTCCACTTTCTCCATTGTTCTTTTCCTGACATCCTCACAGTACTGCTATAGAGCTGGAGTAGAGTTGGAAGAGGAGAGAGATTTAATAAAAATAATATTAATAGATTTATTCTATAAACAGACTATATACTTATATATTTTATAATTAGATTTCTTTTGTATACTTTATAATCTATTGATGCCATCTGCACTCTTCCTGTATATTCAAACTAAAATTGAGAAAATTGAGACCAGGATGCTACTGAAACAGGACTTCTTTCCATGATCCCCTCAACAGAATGCAGTGAAAGGAAATGCTGACTTCTCAAGTTATGATTAATTCTTCCTTGATTTCAATTATCTTTGTACTCTAAACTAGGATTTCCCAACAACCCCTTCACTTAGAATCTCGATCAGCTACAGAAATATTAGCAGTTTACTTTGGTCAGATCATAGGCCAAAGTAGCACCACAATCTGATGAACGTGAATCCAATTTAACTAAAAACAGAAAAGGAAGAGCTGAATTCTGAAACGTTTCTCTTCTCTCTCAAGCTCGAGGGAACATTTCCACTCAAAGAACAGCCCCACTTGCCTTATTACATCTCGCGCGTACAATGTGAGCAGCGCAGAGGACTCAATCATGTTCTCCCCTGAGGCTGGCGACAATTAAAAACTAGCTGCCATAAGACAGTATTTACAGATCTTTACAACAAACATAAATTGGCACTTTTCATCGAGATAGGCAATGCATGCCACACATACTCCGGGACTCAGACATAACTGTCCCCTTCAATGTTTCACATCTTTGAAAGGAGCGAGGCTGTCAACAGCAGTAATGCCTTCAACGCCATTGTCAGTTTCGCTCTTCACAGTTGTTATATTTTCCTTCAAGCCACCACCAGTCAGCTGGGCCTCTTGATCAGCGTGGTAGAAGTTGGGGTATACACAATGTTCGGGAAGAGAGAATATCATTTAAGGAAAAATACTTGGAGGAATGAAATGCCATGTATGCCTTGCCATTGGCAAACATCCCCCTGCTCTCTCCTTTTGGATAACTTCCCTTCTCCTCACCTCCCCAATATTACTGTAACGTTGCATCAGATATTTAGACATGTTTTGGTTTAATGCCACCTGACTTTATGTTTTCTATATCTGCTTTCTAACCAGATATTTCAATGCAACAAATAGAAAATGGCTTTGTTATTGAATTGGAAACAAAAGATACAGTGGAGAAGCATATTAAAATGTTCAGAAAATCCTAAACTGAAATCTGTTTACTAAGCCACCAGCTGTCACTTCCTCTCCTGGCTGCCACGCACTACCTATCCAGAACTGCCGCCTCACACGCATTGTCCTTATTCTATGGTGTATCTGCTCTGATGTTGTTGAAAAAAAAAGGTCTATCAAAAAGAAATATCTAATCTTACTGTAAATTTGCCTTCATTATCATTTAAATTTAATATGCTTCCTTTTAAATTGACTTAAAATGGACGTTTGTGAGCAAGTGATGCAATATGCAATCTATTCAATAGTAAA
This sequence comes from Equus quagga, assembly GCF_021613505.1. NCBI lineage: Eukaryota > Metazoa > Chordata > Mammalia > Perissodactyla > Equidae > Equus > Equus quagga. The sequence continues at coordinate 82,793,658 of NC_060268.1, read as the reverse complement.
AGTCCAAGAACTAAACCAAAAGACTGGTTCGAATTTGCAGTTTAGTTGACAATAGGAATCATGACTGTGGGACTGAGAATGCTGACTTGAGTACTAAGAGTTCCACCGCGAATTTAAAATGGTTAAAAATCAGGGCTTGGAGTTATGATTGTGTTCCAAATTCTAAGTAGCTATTTCTGGCATGTTAGAATTATTTTCTCATCTTAGTGAAATGTTAAAGTTGAGATTTTTCGAGAGACGAAAGAGTGCTTTTAGGAAACCATTACTAGTCCGCATATCCCACCCCACCCCCTCGCCACCACTTCAGTGTCAGTAACATCTGACACTCCTCTTTTTGGCATACTCAGGAGAGGAGCCAAGGGTTAAATGGGCCATGGAGACCAGACTCCCTTTTTTCCCGAAGCCAGGGACCCCCCCAGAAGCCAATGTGCTTGTAAATGCATGTGTCTGGAAAAGAGGGCCTAGGGGCTGTTGTGGGGCAGCTATGGCGGAAGCCACACTCACAGTATGGAGAAAGAGAAGCGGATCTATCTCCAAAACTGCCAATCTTGCTTCTTCCAGGACCCCCCCGGCTCCGTCCTGTTCAACCTGCACGTGATTCCTATTAAAATCCTGTTTTCTTAAAGTGACAAGGGTCTCAGCATAGGGAATAGGCCATCGGCATTGGGAACCCTGAGCTCTCACGGCTAACTATATTCACTCAATCACCACCAGCAAATAGGTCCTATTGGCAAAGAAGAGAAACGTGCAAACTTGATGCAGCATTAGTCAGACCCAAAACATTATTTTTAAGGTGTCACAAAATCCACATTGACTGACTGGTCCTTTTAATCTTAATTTTGAACAGTTGCTACTCCAATTAAATTCTACCACCTAGCATTTTCAAACAGCTCCTGGTTGTTTCCACAAACTCTGTTAATGGACAGCTGTTTCTGACAGCCCCCCTGATTTGCCAGTGCTGTGTCGGCTGCCAGAGCAGGAGGCCCTTCTGTATTCCGCTGCTGGCACCGGGGGATATGCAAATGAACACATGAATCAGTTGTCACCACCACAGACACCGTGCGGGGAGACGATCAGAATGTGTGGGGAGCATAGTTGGCTGCAAGTGAGGGGGGAAGGAAAAAAAACAGCTTCGATTTCTTGAAGTGAGTTTTCTTTTCTTTTTTTTTCCTTTTTTCAAGTGTCTCCGGTTTATTTTCACTTTGTGGCGTTCATCAGATTTCAGTTCAGGGGAGTGCAATCTGTTCCTCGCCAATCACCAACAGAAACCCAAAAGTTTAGGAATGGTAGAAACATTTCAGGTAAACGCCATTAAAACTTCGGTAACACATGTGTGATATTATATACACTCCTGTGTTTCAAATATTTTCCCATCTGAGAAAGGACAGGGAACACGAAACTTTTCTTTCCAATAAGGATGTGCTTAAGAAAATTTTGCTTTGAGTCTAAAGTCTTGTTGTAAGTGTTCTGAATTATTTCCAGCAAGGAATTCTCTGGGTTGCTTCACCAGTTGGGTCCAACGCTCTTGCACACACTGAAAATAAGTTAAATAAAGAATGGACCAGTACTACCTCCAGGGGCTCCTGTCTGTCCCTCAGACCTTCCTGATACACCAAATATTGGAGGGATGTGTTTGTCCTTGTATTGTCTAGTCTTCAATCAGGGAAGAAGAACCACATGAGTGATAAAGAGTAAGGAAATTATTACAGGGATTGGACCTTACAGTCATTGGGTCTGGTGGTGGACCTGGAGTCCGTGTAGGTCAGCAGAGCAGGCATGTGGGAAGAAAAGCTGGACATAAGTGGGGGAGAGCAAGGACAAGTTGAAATATATGAGGACAAACGGGAACCTATAAGGACACATTGATCCTCTTCTAGTCTCTCAGTGCCTGCAACCTTGGTGGCATAGGTGATAGGCAGAGGGAGCTGTCACTCTTGGCCACATATCATTATATGAACTTGGCCTAAGACTTGAAGAACCTAAAGGAAGAGATACAGTGGAAGCTGCGATAGGGGAGGCGCAGCTGCTGTCTCAAGCCAGCGAAGTGAGCCAGGAGGGTAGCAACAACACACACAAGCCATAATGGTACCCAGAGCCCCAGACCAACTTTCTGAGCACAATGACTGCTATTTCACTTCACCTTTCCAGTCATGCACGAATCTCTCTCCGGCCAAGTCTAACTCAAACCATAACAGGAAGGCAGTTCTAGGAATCCTATTTCCAGCTCTGCTAGATTGACCCATAAGAAAGCACCACAGCTGTATAAGCAGTCCCACTCTGCCTTGAGAATCCACTGTGATGTTGTTTACTTCACTTCCACCAGGGCTACTACCAGACACATTAGATGGAGGATGGAGGAAGAGGACAAGAAGAGCTCGAGATAGGGATGGATTCAAGTGGTTAAATTATGGGGTAGGTTGGAACGAGGATGGTTAGAAAACATACCACCGTCAGGGATTAGGGAGCAAATCAATAGCACATATTGATTTTATTCAAACACGTGGTAGAAGTCCTCCACTGCGAGGAATGCTATCCAAGGCCAGATGCTGCACAGGTAGAAGGAATGAGAAGGATAAAATATTGTGATCTCAATTATACCTGGCTAACACATTATTTAGGACTCTTTTTACCTTTAATCTAAAAAGAATGAATTTAGACCCCGTTTCTAAAGCGATTTCACATCAGTATGGTGCAGCTGATTTAAACTGCAAATATTTGAGAATGTCTTGATATAGAGGAAAACGTATACGTGATTTAACAAGAGAGCAATAGCCAGAAGTCCTATGCAGTCATCAGAGCTGATTCAAAACATTTCTAGGTCTCATGTTGTTACTCATTACCAGGAAATAGCTTCTCGTAAATAAAAAATAAGCTTAAAGTTCATAGCAGCTAATTTTCACTTATGATTTTGTATCAAAACACTCACATTTGAAATTATTCAATTATACAATTAACTGAAGGATGACTGACCATAGTGGCTTTCTGGAAACACACACACAAATACACACACACACAAATACATACACAGAGAAACTATAAAGTGCAATTTTCTGTCCACTAAAACCATTCATTCTCTCCACTTCCACCCCTAATAGGTTTGGTGCTCCTGACTTGTTCCTATTTATTTGCAGACATCTCTAGATACTTATAGACAAATATGCATGTGTATCTTTCTTTTATAAAAAGGAATTATGTTGTACTTACTTGTTTGCAATTGTACTGAACACATTTCTGTATCAGAAAGAACAGAAATATCTCATTCTTTATATGCATTTCACTTTGTCTCATTACCATAATCTGTTTAGCCATTTCTTTGTTGCTGGGCATTTAAGTTACTCCTCTACCCTCCTTTTAAAAAATAACATTCTCTCCTAAAAGCTGATGGTATCTCTTTATTAGCTAGTCTTTCACAACCAAGTGCAACAGGTTCTAGGGCAGGAGAAAGAAGCAATGTCCTTTGACTCACCTAGAGACCAAAGAGAGCATGAACTTGCACACTTCTGTCATGCCACACGTTTGGTGTGTTTGTTTCTTTCTCCACACTCAACGCGAGATGATACAGCAAATGCCAGGTCCTGCCTTGCCGGTCTTGACCCATTGCTGAGCCCACTGCACCTGAAGAAGGTAAAGATTTCATTCTTTACTTCTATATGGCTTTGTCAAAACACATTCCTCAGTTTTAAATATATATTAGGGGTTTTATTCACGGCTATAATGAAGATTTCAGAAACAGCTAATTAGGTAAATGGCTTGGTGTGGACCTAATAATTAATGTAGTTCCCCATTGAAGAATGCTCACCTCTCTCTCTTTCTATAGGAAATGCTCTTCTGTATTCCTCAAGTTTAGATTCCTTACATGAATCTCTCTTTGCACTAACAGGTCCGTATTTCCCAGCCAAAATGCCCCTTCTTGAGAACCACCTTGAGAGCAAGATTAAAGTAGACATTTTGCAGCCGCTAGTCAATGTGTCTCCTGTCTGATCAGATTGTGTAGGTTTGCACTTACTCTCTTTTTAATCAATTAACAATCAATGCTAATGGCAGGATCATTTGTTTCTCATCAGCAAGTCTTCCTTGAGCTTTCGCACTTTTTCGTGTCCTGGTCAAGTTCTTTGTAAGAGGCTTGAGAAATCACAACTTCAGATCAATAGGTTGCTTAGCATAGCCCAGTCCACCGACCAGTCACTTCTGCCTGGAAAGCTAGATATCTAATGTCAGGTCATCATTCCCTCCATTCTGTTACTGAGGGCCATTGCCTTTGTGAAATTTTGCTTTTCATCAGAACCCGTGGACTGTTGAGTATAAATATATGGTAACCATTCAAGTATTGCCTACAGTACTCATGTGAAAACAAGCCTATCAGATCTCATGAATGCACCTTTGATTAGAGTGACATTTTTCTATTCTGTATCCTTAACTCGTATTGTCATAACCTCCTGAAATTCTGGAATAATAGCATTCATCACATCAGTGCTGTTATTGTTCATCTGTTAGCCACTCTAGATTGTAAACTACCTGCCCAGCATGTATATTCTGGACAGTGATGAAGGAAAGGAAGGAAGGAGGAAGGGAGGGAAGATAAAGAAGGGAAAGAGGTAGGATAAAACACTTTTGAGGCAGTATCTGTGGAAGGTTAGAACTTGAATAAGATCAAATGAGATACTTATATATTTGAATGTACCTATCACTCTACCAACATGCAAGCTATTAATCTTGTGTGCCCTATGCCAAGTACAATGGTTGCAAAGAGTAGTAGGCATGACCCAGGAGACTGGATGGTTTGTGAGATTTAAAAATAGGGGTATTTCATCAGTACACCTGGTGTATTCTTGAAGGGAACTGGTGGGCATGGCTGATCTTTGGCAAGAAGACTCAGATTTACCCAACTAGAGAGACATCTTCTTAATCTGACACCTAATTTGGTGTCTGTACCCAGTACAATAAATATTTAGAGAATAAATGCTGAGGTCAATGAATCCTTAGGTCAAGGCCTATAATTTCTTCCTACTGTTTTGAACAGTATCTGACATGAATTATCGTGAAAGAAAAGAAAAAGCTATAGAAATAAAAAAGCAAAAATATTTAAAATTGTATAGCATATTAATACATCAAAGGAAATTAAAAGTGTGTGAGAAGTGCCTGATGCTCACATTACTGTAACATGAGTAAATAGTCAAAAATCAGTAGCATTGGGTGACATCAGACAGTGCACAAGGGCCAGATGGTACAGAGCTTTGCATCATGGCCATGTGAATTTATTGACATATATTATTTTAATTTACTTTATTCTTTTTAGACTCATTTGTTTTATTTAATAATCCTGTAGCTTTTCCCATTTTTCTTTTAATTTCCTTTAAAATATTAATATGTTATATGACAGTGGAATCAAGAATGACTTTGTCTTTCTATGTCCACCTACCACTGAACAAGAAATATAGTAGACACTCAAAAACATGAGTTTATTTATGAATAAATGACTAGTAAGTATTACTAGTTAATTTGTATAAAAAGCTGGTGTTTGCAGAGCAATGCTTAGAAAATATTCCAATTGATAACATCTGGTTATTCACATTGTTAACATGATGTACATATTACATGCTGCTTTCTCATTATTAATATGTTTTTCAATAAGAATTAGAATGTTATAAGCCCACTTTTATTTCTCGATAATTTGGAAGGACATGTTACAATAATGTCATTTTCCATGATGTTAAAGGAAAAGACCATATGGCTTTTCTTTGGGGGGGCAGATTGCTGCATTCTTTTTGTTCAATTTCCATATCAAACCTCATATTATTCTTATTTTTCTCAAAGAGAAATTTGGAAAGAACGTGAGAACTTGATAAATGGCAAGTGTAATGAAAAATGCCGTATTTTCCAAATCTTCATAGTCACCACAGATAAATCCTATTCTTCTTTGGGAGATACAAAATAAAATAGAACAGTAAGCCCCAGACAGATCACTGGTCCATGAACATCTTTTAACCCACACTGACGCCCTTGAACCAGCAGTGACCAGGAGGGGAACAGAGACGTGGGGGGCAGAGGGACCTGATGTGAACCGTGGTTCCAACTCTTAACCCTTCCAAAGTTCTGGTCAGATATTGAGTACTCTGGAATTTATTTTTCCAATGTGCAAATGGGCATAATAATACTTTCCTCTTAGAGTTTTATGAAGATTAAGTGAAATAATATTTTTAGAGAAACTAATTAATACCATGACCATCAGGCACATTATATCATAAACGATGACTATTTTCCTTCTTAATAAATATATCAAATATTAAAATTAAAATTATGGGTTTTTTTTAAGCTGAGTGGGTGAAATAGGACATTTAGTGAATATTTGTATGCAAGGCCTGATATTTATTGACAGAAACCCATAGCAGAAGAATAATTGCTGACCTTTCTCACGCAGAAGAGTCGAGCATTGACAGAAGCACAAGCCATACAACTTTTTAAAGCATCTCTTATTTTACCTGGTTATTTTTTAGATTAACAAATGAGAAGAAAAGCACTACGTGTTTTACAGAAGTTATTTTCTTTAATTCTCGTTTCAGTTAGGGTATTATTATTCTCATTTTACAGACAAAGAAGCCGAAGCTCAGAAAGTTTAATTAAGCCACCCCAAAACACAGATGGAGAAAGTGGGGTACTGATTGCTCTCTCGCATTCTATACACTCTCATCTTCTCATCCTATAGATGAGAAAACCGAGGCCCCAGGCAGGTAAGCAAGGACTGGAGAAATAAGGATTGGTCTTTCAGCCAGACAGCAACAGTGTTTTCAATCCTGCCTCTGCCCTTTGCCGGCAGTGTGAGCTCTGACAAAAACAATTAACCTCTCTAAACCTCTGGAGATTCTAAACAGCATATTTTTAATTGGCTTGTTTAGCATTTCCTAAAATAGATCCCTTTGGAACACTTGTTCCATCAGACGTTTAAAAGTGTTAAATAAAAAAAATTGTTTCAGTGGTTCAATAAGTCTTAGAAACGCTGGTTTCAAACAAAGTTAAGGAAGTTCCTATACTGCAAAATCCTCAGAGCCTCTAAAATGCTAATTGCCTCAAAATCTCCAAGGGAGGGGAGAGCAGACAGGAAGCATCATGTTTCTAGAAAATAATTTTTCAGTCCAATTCTTTGTGTTCCGTTCCATTGTATTGTATCTTAATGTTGCTAAAAGTTCTTCTTTTCAATTGTCATTTCAACATTGTGTCAAATTTTTTCATAAATAACCGTTACACAGATCAAGATACAGAACATCCTGCCCTGGGAAGTTTCCCACCTGCCCCTCCCCAGTCCTCCCCATCGCTCCCTCCGCATCCCCCCTAGTAGGAGGCACTATTCTGTTATCTTGGATTAGTTTTGCCTACTCAAGAACTCCACGTAAAGAAAGTCATAGAGAATGCGCTTCTGTGTGCCTGGCTTCCTTAACTCCGTATTTGTTTGTTGTTTGTTTTATTACTGTTATCAGTACTACTTTTGGTGTTTTAATAGCTTTACTGAGAGTCATAACTGACATACGATAAAATGCACATATTGAAAGTGTACTAATTTATAAGTTTTAACATATGTTTACACCCATGAAATGATCACCACAACCAAGACAATCAACATATCCATCAGCCAGAGTTCCCTCCTGCCTCTTGTTAATCCGTCTCTCCCATCGACCTCTCTCATGATCACTGAGCAACACCTGATCTGCAGTCTGCCACTTTAGACTGGTTTCTGGTTTCTAGAGTTTCATATAAATTAAATGATACACTAGGTTCTCTTTTCTCTGGTTTCTTTCACTCAGCAAAATTATTTTGATTCATCCGTGTCATTGCATGTATCCATAGTGCATTCCTTCTAATTGCTGACTAGTATTTCCTCACATGGATATACCACAGTTTGCTCATCCATTCACCTGTTAATGGACATTTGAGTTGTTTCCAGTTATTGATTACTACAAATAATGCTGCCATGAGCATCTATGTGCAGTGTTTGAGTGAACAGGTGCTTTCATTACTCTTAGGTTATACCAAGAGTGGAATGGTTGAATCATATGGTAAACATACGGTGTTTTACTTTTTTTAAAAAGTGCCAATGTGTTTCTCAAAGTGTTTATACCATTTTATATTCCCATCAGCAGCCGATGAGAATTCCAGTTTCTTCACATCCTCTCCAAGACAGAGTATGACCAAGCTTTGTTATTTCAGTCATTCCAATAGATGGTTAGTAGTTTCTCACAGTGGGTTGCATTTCCCTAATGACAGAGGAGGGTGAGCATCTCTTCATATGACTATTGGCCATATCTAGTTTGGCGAGGTGTCTGTTCAAATTTTATGCCCATATTTTTACTGCATTTTTTCCTATTGTTGAGGTTTGAAACTTCTCTATATATTCTGGATACAAGTCCTTTTTGACATACATAATTTGTGATCATTTCCTTCCAGGTCATAGCTTGTCTTTTCTATCTCTTAACATTGCCTTTTGAAAGGCAAAAGCTTTGAATTTTGATGAAGTCCAATTTATCACTTTATGTTTTCATACATCATACTTTGATGTCATATCTAAGAAATCTTTGCCTAATTCAGGACCACAGAGATTTCTCCTATATTCTGGAAATTTCATAGTTTTAGGATACACATTTAAGTCTATGATCCATCTTGAGTTAATTTTTTATAGAGTGTGAGACGTGGATAGGATTTCATGTTTTTTTTAAAGATTGGCACCTGAGCTAACAACCGTTGCCAATCTTTCTGTTTGCTTGTTTGTGTTTTCTGCTTTATCTCTCCAAATCCCCCAGTACATAGTTATATATCTTAGTTGCAGCTCCTTCTAGTTGTGGCATGTGGGATACTGCCTCAATGTGGCCTGATGAGCAGTGCCATGTCTGCACCCAGGATCCAAACTGGCAAAACCCTGGGCTGCCAGAGCGGAGCGCCGGAACTTAACCACTCAGCTGTGGGGCCGGCCCCGGATTTCATTTTTTGAGTATAGATAATCAAATATTCTAGTACCATTTATTAAAAAGATTATCCTTCTATACTAAATTGCCTCTGCACCTTGGTCAAAAGTCTGTTTGTCCATAATTTGGGGGACTATTTCTGGACTCTATTCTATTCCATTGATTTATTTATGTATTTTTATATCAACACTACACTGTTTTGATTTCTGTGACTTCATAAATTTTGAAATCAGGTAGTGTTAGCTCTCCAACTTTGTTCTTCCAAATTGCTTTTGACTCTTCTAAGTCCTTAGAATTTTTATATGAACTTTAGAATCATCTTTTCAAGTTTTAGGAAAATCCTTTGAGATATAGAATGACATTGTGTTGCATCTATAGACCAACTTGGGGAATATTGACATCTTAAAAATATTGGGTCTTTAAACATAATCACAGTATATCTCCCCATTTATTTATTTTTATTGATTTATCTCAGCCATGTTTTTTAGTTTTCACTGTATAGGTTTTGCACATTTTTGTCAGATTTTTGTCTAATTATTTTATATTTTTATGCTATTACAAATAGTATTGAGTTTTTTAAATTTCAATTTATTATTTTTCTTGCTAGTATATATAAATACAATTGCTTTCTGTACATTCAACAATCTTGCAATAATCATTTGTTGTTCTACTGATTCCACTGGATTTTCACATAAGTGATAATGTCTGCGAATAAAGATGGTTTTGCTTGTCCCTTTATAACCTGGAAAGCAACGAACTACTGTTACAAACAACAACATGGATGCATCTAAAAACAATTTTACAGAGTGAAAGAAGACAGAAAAAAGTACGTACTGTGATTTCATTTTTTTGTTCTTGTTGTAAACTGTGGAGCGTAGCCTAACTCCTGTAATAAACAAGCCCCAAATATGAATGGATTAGCATAATAAAGGTTATTTCTTACACATATCACAGACAAATGTAGTCAGCAGTGGACTCTGCACCACAAAAGCATTCAGGGACCTGAGGTCTTTCCCTCTATTGGGTATGATTCCATTTACATAAATTCCAGGAAAAGAAAAAAATGCAAACTTATCTATAGTGACAGAAAGCAGATCAGTGATTGTCTGGGACCAGAGAGTGGACAGGCAGGAAGGAGCAGGACAGAGGAGTTACAAAGGACATGGGGAAACTTTGAGTGATGATGTAGATGTTCTTTGCAATGACGGCTTTGCAGTGATGCAAGCGTATGCATACGGCAAAGCTTACCAAATTTGTATGTATTAAATATGTGCAATTTATTATATGCCAATTAGATCCTTTAAAAAAAATGGCAAAAGGTGTTCATTATTCCAAAGAGGATTTACGTTTTTCCTTCCGGGCACTTGGAAACATTACCAACACTGGTTGACTTCCCTTTAAAACAAATCTCCTGTTTGGTATGAATAGAATCGCAGAGATAAACTGAATTCTGTCTTAAATGTACATGTTGCAAATTTGTTTACAAACGCTCAGAGGAAACATTTTTCATTTTGCCACCGCACTCTGCCATAGAGGGCAAGCAGGCAAGTACCACCAATTTGAGGTACCAGCTTTAAGACAGCCTAGCCCTCTCCAGCCCCACCTTTCCCCCAGCCCCTATTGCTGAGGCCTTGGCTTTGCAAAACCAAGGAGGCTTAAGTGTTTGAATTGAGAAGATTACTATTGAGAGTAGACCTCAGAGACTGGGAGAACTTTCTGTTCAACAAAGGACATTGTGCTGTTTCTTTGGTCTTTTTTTGTCCTCCTACATTTTATTGGTGAGTTGTAAGCTGAGATATTAGAAATATCTGACCATCTGTTCTCATCTTTTGAATCACGATTGACTTTGAGGCCTAGAGTACTAAAGTAGGAAGAAAAAGTAACACAACTTTGTGAAATCATTAAGTTGGGCATAAGGAAGGTAGAAATCCATGGCTCATAGAGGCATTTTTTTTAATGCTATTTGTAGAGATCATTACATCTTAGTTGTCAGAATACTCATTACTCCTTAATCATTTCTTCGTGTTAATATGTTTTAAGTCAAAACTATACTTTACTTTTCCATATTTTCTCTCTTAAACACAAAGAATAATCTTCACGTAAAATGCAAGAGGTTAAAAGCCAGAAGAAGGTTGTCAATTCTCGGTTCATACAAAAGAGTGACAATTATCATCATCGTCTTCATTATAAATAAACAACTTCAACTTTAAGTGAAAATAAGGGCATATTTTATTTCAAACCATGAGAGCTCCTTTTCTCACCCTCAAAATATTTTAGCAATAGATTGATATTAAAATGTAAGTTTTGGTCACTGCCTGTAGAAAGGTGCTCAGCAGTAGTAAGTGATCAATAAATACTTTTTAAATGAATGAATAAACAACCACTGTATTTTAAAAAAGACAAGAGAAAGACTGGATGGTGGAATGGACACTTCTCAGCTTTCATAGGAATAGGTAAAGATCCATGTTTCTGTCTTCACCTAGCCCTGTGCTGGAGTCCGGGGCAAGAGAGACGTGAGCAGAGCTGTCCCTATCCTGGAGAGGCTCATTAGACACAATAGCTGAGAGAAGAGGCACATTTGTGAATCAAGGACTGTGTTGATGATTCTAGACAAGAGTGAATTTCCTATTCTATTCTCTGGCTCCCTGGATGGAAGTCTGGCCGGTAGTTTGATGCACAGAGATAGCTGAAAATTTGCTTTTCTCCTGGTTGGTGAGTGGAGAACCAACCGTTACACCATGGCTCTCCCTAAGCCGGGAGGGGAAGTACTTGTGTTAACTCTGGGGCATCAAGGCTCTCACTGGAAGTCCAAGTTCTCCTGTGGTGATTCATTGAATTTCTTCAATTAAACCCTCTGATTGCTAAATGCCCGAATGTCAGTGGCGCATGAGTGTGGGGCATGCGCAACAGGGGAAGAGCAGTGTGCCTGGTGCAACTATTCTGTAGTCAGATTTTAATTTCCCTGTTTTCAGACCGAATTCTAGTTCAATATCCCACAGCCCTGAGTTTAGAGGGTCTCTGGGTTCAGCTGAAAAAATAGGTTCTTGCTCAGCTGCAGGCCTTTCTGCACAAATTCTGAATCTTGGATCTCTCTGCAGCTTCACCCCTCTGCATATGTCATCTGCTTTCCATCTAGCAGAAATCTGTTGAAATCTCTCACCTGCAGTAAATCCTCCTCCTGCTCATTCTCTTCACTGTCACTCGACTTCCATTTGCACAATCTGGGATGGAAGAGATCAGATTACTGTATTGAACTGGAATCCACATCTTCTGCCGTGAACTTCTCTCACTATGCCTCTTTGTTTTTCTTTGCTGTTTTAAGCCTTAAACCTTTGCTATCTGCACTTATATTGCCGTCTATGTCTTGCAAAACCTGCATATTTCTAGTGTGGGGGACTGGAATTGACCACCCCAAGATATTTCTCTCTGGCATAAGGATTGCTTTAGGCTGATTACTTTTAAAAACTGCAGACAGGAAAGAAACTCTGAAAAGTGGAATTAACTTATCCTTTGTTAAGAGACATTTACATTTGTAAAAGAAATCTCCATCCGTAAAGGTGTCTCCGTCTCTGTACCAGGAAGAAGGGGGGATGACTTTATCTCTAGAAACTCTTAATCAATGTGGAAGGCAAGGACTTAAATCTGCATAATAACCTGACCCTTTTTTACTGTGCTTTTCTGCTGATCTCCCATAACTGACTCCCCTTACCCCCAACATCCTCCTTTTGTCCTTTAGCTGAGTGTGGTATTTAAGGGGAGAGCTTCTGCTATTTTGGCGAGTTGATCAGTTTGCCTGAGCCTCTCCCATGTATACATGTTATAAAGCTTTGTTTAATTTTCTCCTGTTATTCTGTCTCATGTGAATTTAATTCATTTTCCGGCCAGAAGGACCCAGAGTGGGTAGAGGAAATGTCTTCCTCCCCTGCACTAGACAACGTCAAATTCTGTATTTTTTTCCTGGAATTTCATAAGCAAGCCACAATTTTGTATCAACCCCTCAGGAAAAATGGCAGCCAAATATTTAGACTGAGACTCATAGATCTCTTTAGAGTAGGGAAAAATCTCTAAATGGTACCACTGAGTCACTCCTGAGGGATAAGTGAGAGGCAGCATTCTGTGTACCCTTTATAGCTATATGCTCTCTATAGCTCTGCTGTGCCTTCTTTCTCTTTCTCCCACTCCTTTTTCATCTTCAGTTGCTTCACCTGATAGCTTTCTTCATGCAATTTTATTTTTAACTATGTTCATGCATTACCTTGATTAAAAAGAAAAGTTCAGATACTTAGAGAAAGAAGAGGAGATGCACATGGGATGACACTTTGGGAAGTGGTGTATGATGCGGGGTCGGTGAGCTGAGGAGTCAAAAGAAAGATTTCTTAGAATCTCAAGATCTGGCAGTAGTGCTCTTTTATTTAGAGAATAGTGTGGAATAGCATGGGGACAGGACCCATGGGCAGGCAGAGCTGGTGTGTGGGGACAAGACCCACGGGCAGTTAGAGCTCCTGCTGCTGCCCCCGCTGGCATGGGGACAGGACCCATGGGCAGGCAGAGCACCTGCTGCTGCCCTGAGTTGAGGGTTAGGGCTAATTTTTGTAAGGCATGGGTACGTGACTTATTTTTACTGGAAAAAAAGAAAAAGAAAAAGATGATGTAAAAAGTCATTAAATGATTTCAGTGCAGATGGGGTCTGGTTATTGTGCGGTCATATAACTTTAGATACGAATCTGGCCATATAGATGGGCATGCAGGTGAGGATGCCCCGGGCTTCTCTCCCTGGGGCAGTCCTAATTCATACCATAAAAAAAGTCCAATGGGTCATATAGTTTGGCATGTAGGCCAGGTCACCTTGGGCTTCTCTAGCTGGGGCAGCCTTAATCCACATCAGTGTAGACTGGCATCAAGCAACTATTTCATTCACTTTGAACTGATCACTATCATGAGAGAAGGTAAGGAAGAGAAGCAGCATTTTTTTTTTCCATTTAAAACTTGCTTTTTCTACATGTGAGGGTTTTTGATATGTCAACCTGACTAAACGAGATTACGAGGGTGGAAGAGAGGGTCCCATGCCCATGTTTCCATCCTGTTCATCATCTTCTCTCCCTGACTGCCTGCCGTATGAATTTCGGACATGCATGTCCAGCCCCCACGATCACAGGAGCCAGTTTTGTGAAATCTATCTATCTATCTATCTATCTATCTATCTATCTAACTATCTATCTATCTAATTTCCTTGGGGTTCAAGCATAAAGAATGGATAATGGGCAATTACCTTACTGAGCATCTACTAAATGTCAGGTACTTTACAAAATTCTTACGTGTACTATCTTTTCCATCTCCACAACAGATCCAATATTTTACAGGCAAGCTTGTTGAAGTTCAGGAAGTTTCAATCACTTCCCAGTCTTCAGAGCAAATTAGTGGCAGAAATATGATTTGAACTTGACTGACTACAAAGTCTGTGTTTTTCGTTTTTTGATTTTTTTTCTATGTACCTGGAACCTTAAGAATATCACTCTAGGGCCAGTGTCCAAAAGGACACTTAAACCATCTGAATTAGTTTTCCTTTTCCTCAACTCTACTTTATCCATAAGTCTCTTCATTCATCCTATTTTTGTGCAGCATTTTATCACACGCTGTGTTCTCATAATTATTCCAGACTTTGAGAAGAATGCAGAAGAAACACAGAATGTAAAGCCACAATCCTCTTTTTCCAAAATTGATCTTTTTGGAGAGCAGGGCTGTTTAAAATATGATCTATTTGAAAAGATGGAGCTAACCGACAAAGAAATCTAGGTAACCATCCAGGCTACAGGTATCAAAATACAAATTAGGGGCATATAAAAATACATAAAAAATAAATAAATTTTACGGTATACTTACTCTTCATCAGGCACTGGACTACGAGCATTTTCCATGCTTTTCTCACCCAGTCCTCACATAAACTCTAAGAGATATTTTCATTATATATTGATTTTATAGATAAGGAAACTGAGGTTGGAAAGTGTGCATTGGTATCAACTTGGAAGACCTCCAGGAATGGTAATCTTGGGGGACTTAAAGTTGGGTTAAATTTAATGAGGGGGAAGAAGGAAACAAAACATTCCAAGGAAGATCCACGGAAGGAACTTGTTTCCAAACCCTGGGCTTATTAGTGAACTGAACACTTTGAATGTTAAATCTTAAAAATGTACCTCTTCTTCTGGAAGAGTCAATGGTCATCTTGGAATTTCTTATGGTGTCTAATAGTTGTAGGATTTTCCAGCTTATAAACTCTAATTTCATCTTATTGTGTTTATCAGTTTGCTGGGGCCTCCATAGCAGAGTACCACAAACTGAGGGGCTTAAACAACAGAAATTTGTTGTCTCACAGCTCTGGAGGCCAGAAGTTCAAAATCAAGGTGCTGGGAGCATTGGTTCCCTCTGAGGGCTGTGAAGCAGAACCTGTTCCACGTCACTCACTTAACTTCTGAAGGTTTGTTGGAAACCTTTGGCATTTCTTGGTTTGTAAAATTATCACCCTAATCTCTGCCTTCACCTTTATGTGGCTTTCTCCTTGTGTGCATGTCTGTGTCCAAATTTTCCCCTTTTTATAAGGGCAACAGTCATATTGCATTAGCCTATTCTACTTCAATATGACCTCATCTTAATTAATTACATCTGCAATGATCCTATTTCCAAATAAGGTCACAGTCAGAGGTAACGTGGGTTAAGACTTCAGCATATGAATTATTTTTGGGGGGAGAGGTCACAATTTAATCCATAGCATTGTGCTTCAGAAATGAGTTGTTTTATTTTATTTTTTAAGTGAAAGCACAGTTCCTAAGCAATAGACATCCTCAATTAGGTCCTTAGCATTCTTGCTAATTAACCACAATGTAAATAACCCATATTGCTTAGAACTGCGTTATTCTTGTCACTGTTTTTATTAAATCGTTAACAATGAGTCTAGTTTAATATGTTTCTCTTCCTTCTGACAATCAGTTTTGCCTCCAGGCATTTGTGCTCTATCATTCTAGAAAATCACAGCATCACCAAATGTTAGAACTGGGAAAAGGCCTCATGGATCAACTCTTCACAAAATACTAGTGGCCTTCAGGAAAATACATTTTTAAGCAGAAAGGTCAGATGACTTTCTAGTCTAGGACTCTATGAAGTTGCTAAAATAAATTGGGAAATGAGGATGAGAACTGGCCGTCCACTGTTTGGGCACCTGGAGACCCACACATCCTTCTGTAAAAACCACCCCCTTTCTCCTGCCCCTGCCCATAGTAATAGGCACTGAATCCATTCTTTTACTGCCAGATCCAGGACCTCCTGGGCCAAGGGTGGACACTTCCCCAAGTTAGGGACATCAGTTTCTCTCAACTGGGACCTTGGAATGAAGACTCAATGCTGTAAGTAGTGTCTAGTAAATGCCTGAATTAGAATATTCTGTAAAGCTGGGCCGGGGACATACTTGACCCCCATATAAACTGGAGTAGGTTTAAAAACTGATCTGCAGAGATAGAGAAAAGTGACAGAGATAGGCAGAGAGAAGCAGAGACAAGAGAGCATGTAACCCTAAAGAGATGGAGGGAAGAGATTTCATTTCCCCAATGCTCACTGGTACTAGCCCTCATTGGACAAGCTAATCAATACTCTTTGGTTCCGTGATGCCCAAGTTTCCTCACAGGCAAATACCCCTTCTTAACCCATTAGTTTGGGGATGTTTCAGTGATTTTTGACCAGAAAATCCTGTCAAAGACAGACATTTATTTCAAATTCCTTATTTAACATTCAAAAATATTTATTGAGTGTCTAGCGTGTGCCAAACACTCTGCACTTAGGGAATCAAAGCTAAAGGAGCACTGGCAGCTTCCAGTGTCAACTAAATCAATGATCAGAGAACTGTGGTCAGTTCTGTGAAGATGCAGCAGAGGCTGCTATGAAAGCCTAGAAGAGAAGAGCTTCATTGCACTCAGGAGACTAGGTAGGACTTCTAAGAAAGACATCTTTTATTAGAGATGTTTTGTGCTTAACTGATTCATCATTTTGCTTTTGTTGTTTTACTTTTGGGAATACATGGGAAATTGCTCAGTGAAAAAGAGAGGAAGGGCATTCTTGGCAAGGGGAAGAGCAGACATCAAAGTTCAGAGGAGTGAAAGATCAGGATGAATGAAGAAATTGCAAATAGTTCTCTTTCTGCAAGGTCATGTGCATGGGGGTGGGGCTGGAGAGGAGGCCAGAGAGGTCCAGAGGGGAAATGCAATGCTGTGGGCTCTGTCCTGAAACTAACGGGGGCTTTCCAGTAGTTTGTGGAATACAATGACATGATCATATCTGCAGTTTAGAAAGCTTATTTTGGCCAAGTGTGCAGGATCATTTCAAGGTCCATACTGGAGGAAATGAGACAAGTTGGGAGGCTAACCCAGTCATCCAGGTGAGACGTGATGCAAAATCTGAACAAAGAAAATGACAAAAGGAATAGAAAAGGCAATGGATAGGAGATGTTTAGGAAAGAGAATCTGTAAGACTTGGTGAGCAATTATATTTGTGGGTTAAATAAGAGGGAGGAATGTAGAATTATGTCCCGCTTGGGTGAAAATGGCAATAATCACCAAGAAAAAGGCAAGTACTCTCTGTCCTTGCCCCTCCCTATCAGAACCCCACTAGTCCAGATATCCATTTGTCCTCCTCTGCATGCTATGGGGTCCTGAAGATGAGGGATGATGACTGATCTTAAGCAAGTTTTGGTTGACTCATTCCCCTTCAAGCAATGGTTGAGGAATGGCCCCTTAATTTAGGCAATCGAGATTTTACTTTGTTTTGCTATAACGACTTTGCAAAGAAATGCATGCATGAAAGTACTAACATGGCTTTTCTTTTTTCTCCCTCTGAAATACATTTCAACGATATTTTTGAGTCTTTAGGAATGAAGCAATGAAATACCGGGTTCAACATGTTGATGTCTATACTACCTGTGTTTAATAGACGTATTGACAAAGTGCTGAAGTCGCTCAGTGTGTATTTCTCATTTTGTTGATGGGTGGTTGGGAGAAGTTAATATGTATCACATGGCTTCTGCTGCTCTTCCATATCTGGAAAAATCCCTTAATGAATGTACCGATTCTTTCCAGGTATGGCTACCTCTTACAAATACCAGTAGACTGGATACATGTTAAGCCAAGATGAGATTGTGAAGATAATTATGACAGGGCAGAGGAGAGGTAGAAGGAATCAGGGGTTAGCATCTATGAGGAAGAGACAGGTAGATAAATTGAATTTTACTGTCTCTTTGTTTTTCCTATTTTCCACTGCAATAAAAACAAAACAAACAAACAAAACAGAATATTTCCATCAGCCAGAAAGATGCATTTACATTCACGGAAACATACTCTAAATGTCAAGAAATGGCAAATGAGGGCTACTGGTCCCGCTGCTTTCCTTGCACAGAAAGAGAATCAGCTGTTCCCACCTGGCCTTGGTAAAAGCAGCAAGCTTTCATTTTTAAGGAATATGAAAGATATGATGCATCACGCCCCAATCAAAATGCACTCTTGTTCTTACGGATGCTTGTTCTGATTGTGTTTGCACATTGCCATGGTGAACACCATCGACCTACCCTGCCCAGCGCGGCTGAAAGAGTGGAGAAGCTGCTATTCCTGAAGGTATTCCTGGTACCCAGAATGATGGGAAAAAAGTGAAATTCAAGGTATTGAAGTTGAAACTACAAAGAGATATACAAGAATAGGAAGGCATTAGAAAACTCACTGCAGGGGGTTGAAAGCAAGAAAGAGGGGGACAAAAATCTATTACAACAAAATAATAAAGTCTTTTTAAAGTTTAAGGGGAAAATCGTCTTGTTTTGTGAAAAGATGGCGAGACATGTTCATTGATCTTTTTAAGAGACAACAAAAAATTGGCCGTCAACTGAATAAAAGAAAATGAAGTTCCATTAATACAATCTGTAGAAAGACAACTCGGATAAATTGATCAATGCAGTACAAATCATTTCTAACCTTTCCCCCTATTTGGAGAGGATGTTTTTTCAAGAGAGTAAACAACATGCATCATCAACTTCAAGTGCTTTTTAGATGGCTTTTCCAGCAATAATGGAAATGGAGAATTTCTGGAACTAAGCATGTAATGCTTTTTTTATTATTATCGGTCTGAAGACTATCAATACATTTGGAGATTTGGACATTATTTTTTTTTGGTAACTTTCACGTTGTATTTTCTCCCTTGATTTCTTCTTTAGACTGCTTTTTAGAAGATATTAATTTACAAGCTGTAGTGGCTTCCTTGTTGAGTCCAGGAGCCCCCATTAACGGGATCGCCAACTGGGAAAGATAAGCACATTGTGTATAGATGTCTGTACTAAAACTTTTTAAAGAAACTGTTTTCCTTCTCAACATTTTTCTTCTCAATTCGAAGGAAGAGCAAAAGAAAAGGAAATATTTTCACTTGTGTCTCCTCCCTGCCACCCACAAAGCAGTAGCTTCAAAACGTCCTCCAATTTAAAAATAACCTATGCAAAATGTATAGCATAGAGTTTCTAAGATAACTTTCTAATACCTTATAGTAAAATTGTTTGTTTTATCATAATACATATTGATTTGGTATCATTTATTATAAACTAGAAAATTTAGGTAGCTCAATGATTATTTAGAAATCTATTTGGTACAATGAATTCTAAATGATTAAATCCTAAACAAGGAAAAGTGTTTCAGAGAATGTGGACTAATCTTAAAACTATATTTATGAAATATTAACTCGTAGTTTTTTTAAAAAGAACGTGTAGTTAGATGTTTTCAGGTAAGCAGGAAGTTAAAATAGTGCTCATGGTATTTCCATAATGAAATAATGATGTTGATGTTATTTCTGGCTGTTTCGCTTCATACAGACTGTGAAACGTGCAAAACACAGCTTTAAGGACTGTGTTTTCTAAGTGGGTTTTGGGTTATTTTTGAAGGGCCCATAAAGATGCATATTAAATATATAGAATTTTCTTCCCAGAGAGGCATTTCCTCAACCTGAAACCCAGAGAATTATCAAAATGAATAAACATCTGAATACAGACACAGGAGGAGGGGCAGAGAAGAAGGAGACAACTCTCGCCAGCTGCCTCCGACTGAAATATTGCTCTTTGGGCCGTAATAAAATTACTTCTTAGAGCTCTTCTCTCAGTACCTAGAGGGGAGCAGGACGCTTCACAGACGCTTCCGTGGATTCAGCATTCTCTATCTCTTAAGCAAGAATTGTTCTAGAAATTGAAGGGTCCCCTTCCTGGGAGAAGATTCATCTTTAAGGACTAGGTCAACAGTCACCTGAAAACCAGTCAAAGAACAGGTGCAGATCACCCGTTAGTAATCCTGTAAAGCGCGTTTTAGAAACTTGTTAAACGCTTCCGGCACACTTTTTGTTTTTACTGAGGTAGTGTGAGAAAAAATAGAAGAGACAGAGATGTAAAGATTCACAGAAAACTCCAAGAAAAACATGACTTACAAAACTTCTTGGAATCACAAGAAATATATTCTATGAAACTGTGAAGAGTCAACCTCTTCATAGAAAGTCACTTTCTCACCCCAGTAGGTCTTTTGAAGAAGATTGTTGTCCAAGAGAGTTCGAGAAGTGTTTCAGTTCATGGCATTTTTCTTAACACTCTTGCAGGAGACCTTTAGAACTTGCATTCTACATACACCAACATATTGAAGGTCTGGATGAATTACTGTCTTGTCTTTCCTTCTTGGAGTGTTTTATACCCAGTAAAGGACTGAAAATTCTTCCATCCCACTCGACTCGGGAAGGTGGAAACGACAGATCATTTTCATTTTGTCTGTACTATTGAGAGTATTAGGCTAAACACATTTGAGGCTTTTGGTAAGTGAATCCGAATGAAGCAGTATGAGGGGATAAATATTAAATTTTAGGAATTTCCTGATTTATTTTCACTATAGACTATGGAGTAAAGTTCTAGCCTGGCTAGCATCTGGATCCTGGTTAGCAAGCCACAATTCATGCTCTGTCTGTCAGAGCCTTTCTCCCCTTCTCTGTCCACTTTAAGGTCTTACATCACTACGGCATCCTAAAGGCATTTCCTTATGGACAAAACTCAATATATTGTAACATATGCTCATCCGGTTACTTACCAGGAAAGCACACACACTCCTACTTGATATTGTTTTTAGATTTTTTTAATAAAGTCTAATAAAACATTTCAATCACAAAAAGATGTATGAGGATTTCTATAATTTATTCAATTTCCTTTTATTTATTTATTTATTTTTTTGTTTGGAGGGGCTGACTTACCAAATTTATGTATCTGTCACCTCTCAGGTAAATTTGTAGCACTTATCAGAAATACGTGAGTAGAAACATGACTGGAAGATTCGGATTCAATGACTGTGTGTTTTATAAAACTGAGGAGGATTTAAACGGAGAGGAATCTAAGCCCAGAGGTTCTGCTGGGAAAACGAGGAATTATTATTTATTGAAAGCATCCATTGTCCAAGGCACTGCGCCAGGCACTTAGCATTTACTATTGTATTTAGTCTTCACACCATTCCTGTGAATTAGGCTTGATCCCTATTTTAAAGATGAGCCAATTCAGTCTCATCGAAGTTAAACAATTTGATCAAGCAGTGAGGAAATGGTAGGGCCCAGGTTTGGACCAGATGTATCTGACTCCAATGGGAGGGCTAAGAACTAGGATGGCATGCCTTCAATTGTGTTCAAAAGAAATTAAAAATATATATATATATGTATATAAATACACACACATCAGCTACAAATATGTATGTTTCTGTGTAGATGTATACATATGTAATGCATAAACATGTAGATGCACATATTTAATCTAATAAAAACTCTCTGAGGATATTTTGTAGAATTCACTATTTTAGCTTTTTTAATTTCTACATTTATTTGGGACAAAACCAGTAGTGAAATGGATTTGATTTCACAGTAAGAAGAACAGTACTCATTTTAGGAAACCTCTTGTTTCTCTACGAGAACCTCTGGGACTTTCTTAATCCACCAGTTGTTACTAGATCAATTCCCAAGAGATATTTTCTACTCTTAATTCTCACCGATCCCAGGTTTTCATGCCATTCATTAAAAATATAGCTTGCCAAATCAAAAAAGGAAAAGCTAATCTCTTAATTCTTCACTCACACAATAGGCTAGACAGGAGAATCACAATTTAATCCATTCACCAAATATTTTTGGGGTATCTATTATGAACCAGGCTCTCCTCTAGATCTGAGTAGTAAACAAATCAGAAAATACCCATGCCTTCAATGAGACTGCATTCTAATGGGGGAGAGAGAAAATAAGTAAGCAAATAACTAAATGCATAAGCACCTGTATAATACTATTGCAGGTAGGGGTAAATCTCCTGAAGAAAAGGAAAGCAACTCAAGGGGACAGCAAGTGAGTGGAGGCACAGGGTATTTCAGGAGTAGTGAGGACAGCCATGTCTGAGCAAGGACCTCAGTGAAGTGAGAGAACCATAAGAGGGTCTTTACAGGGACTACTCCAGCAAGTGAGGAGAACACACGCAAAAACCCAAGGCAAGAATGAGCATGGTGAGTACGAGAAATTAGGAAGTCAGTGTGGCTGAGCATACTGAGCCAGAAAGGAAAGAAAAGGTGAATCTGTAGCAGAAGTAGGGGTCAGGTTGTACTTGATTAGAGCAGGAATCTCACTTTTATTTGAAGTATGAGGAGAAACCATTGGATATATGGAAACAGAGGAGTGTTGTGACCTGATTTTCATTTTGAAGAGAGTTCACTCGGCCAGAGTGTATCAATCACTGATGAAGAATTATCCTCTATGATTAGAAAATGAAAGCGCCATTACTCCAGTTCCACATGGTCATTGCATCTGGAATTTTTAAACTCTGAGACCATTCTAAACAAGTACGAGCAGTGTTTTAAAACATTATTCTGTCAAACATCTGGGGAATGGAATATAATTTATTCTCTAAATTCCTAACCCAAATTAGGTCTTATCCCGAAGGATATATAGATTGACCTGGGTATGAAACTTCCAAAATCATATGCAAATTTTTGAGACCTATTAGAATAGCTCTGTACTCTGCCTAAACATGAGTTTCTCATTTAACATAATGTAAAACCAGGGGTGTGTGTGTGTGTGTGTGTATAATATAAAACATTTCCCCGGGACTTTCATTAGAACTTTAATAGTTCTTTTCTAATGAACATACTCTGTACAAGTCATTGTTTCTTAATTTCACTTTCAGAATTTTCACTGCAACTGTGTAGAAATACAGTTAATTTTTATATATTAATCATACATCTTGCAACCTTGCTGAATTCATTTATTAGTTCTGAGTGTTTATGTGAAGTTCTTAGAATTTCCTAAGTATAAGATTATGTCATCAGCTAGTATAGCTAGTTTCACTTCTTTCTCTCCAGGCTGGATGGCTTTTATTGGTTTTTCTTGCCTGATGACCTGGTTAGAACCTCCGGTACAATATTGATCGATAGTGATATAGATATCTGAAACTGAATATCCTTGTTTTCTTCCTAATCTTAAGGGGAAGGCATTTGGTCTTTTACCATTAAGTATCTTGTTACTAAGGCTGCTCATAGATGTGCTTCATCAGAGGAAGTTTCCTTCTTTTCCTATTTGTTGAGCATGTTTATTATAAAAGGCTGTTGGATCTTGCTGAATGCTTTCTCTGCATCTATTGAGATGGTCATGTAGTTTTGTCCTTTATTCTCTTAATACGGTGTTGTACATTGACTGGTTTATAATTGTTTTTATATGTTTCTGGATTCAATTTGCTAGTGTTTCAATCTGCTAGTGCTAGAGGATTTTGCATCTATATTCATGAGAATGTTTGTCTATAAATTCTTTTCTTGTGATGTCTTTGGTTTTCATATATGGGTCTTGGTTTGTCTTTCGGTCAGTCTAGCTCAAGTTTTGTCACTTTTGTTGATCTGCTGAAAGAAGTAATATTTGGTTAGATTGACTTTTTAAGTGTTTTTTTTCTGTTTTATTTATTTCTTATTTTATTACTATTTTATTCCTTCTATTTGCTATGTATTTAGTTTCTTCTTTTTCCGTTTTCTTTAGATAGAAGCCTAGGATATTCATTTGAGATCTTTCTTCTTTTCTGCCTGTAGGCTTTTCTAACTCTAAGTTTCCTTCTTAATACTGTTTTAGCTGTATCCCGTATGTTTTAGTATGTGTTGTTTTCAGTTCAATTCGTATCAAAGTATTTCCTAAATTCCCTTGTGATTTTTTTTCTCCACTCATTGGTTAATTAGCAGTGTGTTCTCTAATTTCCATATATTTGTTGATTTCCCAAATATCTTTCTGTTATCAACTTCTACTTTTATCCTATTATGATCTGAGGACATATTTTTGGTATTAATTTTAATTTAAAAAAATTATTGAGTCTTGCTTTATGGCCCAACATTTGATGTCTCCTGGAGAATGTTCCATGGCACTTGAGAAGAGTGTGTATACTCCTCTTGGTTGGGCAGAATTGTATATGTGTATACTCCTCTTGGTTGGGCAGAATTGTATAGTCTTCTGTAAGGTCTAGTTGGTTTATACTCTTGTTCAAGTCTTGTATTTTCTTGCCGATATTCTGGCATAGCTGCTTTATCCATTATTGAAAATGGAGTGTTGAAGTCTCCAAATATTATTATTTAATTGTCTATATTTTCCTTTAGTTCTGTCAATATTGCTTCAGGTATTTGGGGACCCTATTAATTAGGCGCATGCATGTTTATATTTGTTATACCTTTCTTTTGGATTTACTCTTTTATCATTATAAAAAGTCCCTCTTTATCTCTTGTCACATTTTTTTTTGTTTTAAGCTCTCTCTTTTGATGTTAGCATAGCCAGGCAACGCTTTTCTGTTTATAGTTTGCAGGCTGTTTCAGATTGTTTGCCTCTTCGAATCTAAACTGTGTCTCCGATAGCTCAGTTCTGACAATCTTTGCCTTTTGACTGGAGTGTTTAATCCATTCATATTTAATGCTATTGATATGGTTGTACATATTCTGCCATTTTGCTTTTTGATTTCAATGTCTCATGTCTTTTTCCCTCTATTCCTTCTTTTTGCCTTCTGTTATATTAAATGAATATTTTCTAATATAACATTTTAAATATCTTAATGATTTTTAATTATATTTTTCAGTTACTTCCTTAGTGGTTCCTCTAGGGATTTCAGTATACATCTTAACTCATCGGAATTAACTTCAGACTTATACTTAGTTCTAGTAAAATATCAAAACTTTGTTCCTACAAAGCTCAATTCCCTTCCCCAGTTTTTTTGCTATTGTTGTTAATTCAAGTTATTTATTTATTTGTTACAAACCCACAAATACATTGATATAATCACTGCTTTATAATATCTATGTCTTTCAAAAGTGCTGAGAGAATAAAGGAGAGAAAGTGTATATTTCTCTATTTTGCTATTTTAATCTTACTTACCCTTTCTGGTTCTCTTCATTTGTTCTTGTGTACTTGAGTTACATCTGGTGCCATTTCCTCATTCCAGTGCAGCTTTATTCCTACCCACTTCCTTTGTGCCTTTATTGT
Source organism: Equus quagga (assembly GCF_021613505.1). NCBI lineage: Eukaryota > Metazoa > Chordata > Mammalia > Perissodactyla > Equidae > Equus > Equus quagga. The sequence goes on along the minus strand of NC_060268.1, from coordinate 82,768,147 downwards.
CTCAAATGTTATATTTCTATATGGTACAGTCTCAACAAAATAATTGTTTACATATTGTTTTACAAGTTGCTTTTTAAATGAGTTAAGAGAAGAAAGGAGAAGAAATAGGCAGTTATCCTGTTTTTTTTTCATTGCCTACAGAATTATCCTTTTGAATGCTCTTTGTTCTCTGTGGATACAAATTACTGAGTGCTGTCACTTGCATTTAGTTTGAAGAATTTTCTTTAGTATTTCTTATAAAACTGGTTTGCTAGAAACAATTATCTTGGGTTTTGTTTAGCTTAGAAGGTATTTACTTCACCTCCATTTTTTTAGGTAGTTTCGTTGGATTATATGACACTTGGCTGACAGTCATTTTCACTTCAGCACTTTGAAAATTTCACCTCACTGCTTCTGACCTGCACTGTTTCTGAGGGAAAGTCACTCGTTTATCTTAGTGGGATCTCCTTGTACATGAATCATTTTTCTCTTACTGCTTTCAAAATTTTATTTTTATCTTTTGCTTTTAACACTTTGACTATAATGCGTCTTGATGTTATAGATCTCCTTGCTTTTATCCTACTTGAAGTTCATTGATCTTTTTGGATGTTTAGATTAATGCCACCATCAAATTTTTGGAAGTTTTCAGCCATTATTTCTTTGAATATTTTCCTTGTCCCTTCTCTCTCTCCTTTACTTCTGATATCCCCATTATGCAAATTTTAGTGCATTTATTGTTGTCCCACATTTTTATGAGGCTCTGTTTTTTCCTTTTCCTTTCTTTTTCACTATTCTGCAGATTGCAAAATTTCCGTTAAAACAATATTCAATTTTTCTGATTCTTTTATCTGCCTGCTTATATCTACTATTGAGCCCTGCTACTAAATTTTTTATTTTGGTTACTTTGCTTTTAATGTCAGAATTTCCATTTGATTCTTTTCAATCATTTCTATATCTTTATCAATATACACTATTTGATAAGATATTGTCTTCATACCTTGCTTTAATTATTGAAACATGATTTCATTTAGTCTTTGAACATATTTGTAATAGTTGTTTTGTAGTGTTTGTCTGCTAAGTCCACCAACTGGGCCTCTTCAAAAACAATTTCCATTGCCTCCTTTTTCCTTCTGTGTGAATCACACATTCCTGTTTCTTTGTAGGTCTCATTTTGTTGTTGTTGAAAACAGATATTTTAAATTGCATTTTCTAGCAACTCTGTATACCGATTCCCCTCACCTGCACATGCCAGGGCTTATTATTGTTTGTTTGTTTGTTTGTTTATTTGTTTAGTGACTTTGCTCAACCAATTTTTCCAAATCTGTTTCTCTTACAACATGGAGCTTCTGATGTCCCTGCTCAGATTTTAACTCTTGTTTTATCTTGTTTTATCCTGGCTGGATAGGCATTGTCCCTGTGTCAGCATAAGCCACTTATTCATCAAAGGTTATCCTTAAACCTTAAACTTAGCCAGATTGATTTTTACCTTTTACCACTGGATGTGTGTGTTGCTTGAAGGCTGCTATCACAAGTCAGGGTGTTTATTTATGTATTTCTTTATTTTTAACCTATGTTCAGCCAGTGGAGCTTGGAGGTACCCTCTCTGATTTCTCCTAAGAGGCCACTGTCTTCCAGATTACCAGGGATGACTGTGATATCATTTTTTTGTCTTGATTCCTAGCAAATATCTTTAGGTCAGAATAGGCTGTTGTAGAGTCAGTGTTTGGTCAAAAGTTGTATTTAAGCCTTTCAAGCCAGTGAGGTCCCATGTTTATGACTCTGTAGGTGGTTTGGGGAATGCTTTCAAGGAACCTCTCATCTTCTTGGCCACACTGGTTCAGATTAGGGTACCTGTGGTCGACCTTCTCTAATATGGAATTTGGGAAGGGAAAAGGGATTAAGGGAGCAGGTAGAGGCTGAAAAACTACAGACTCTCCCTGTTCTTACTTAGTTCTAGCAGCTTTCCTTGAATAAATACTTCTCTATTTGCAGTATGCCTTTAGGACACTTTCCATAAACTAAAGATAATTGTTTTCTTATTGTTTTCCCTGGATAAATTGCTGTTTTACTGAAGAGAGGGTACAAGAAGACTCCACTCCAACATTCTGCAAGTACTAATCACTAATAGCGTTTTTGGTATAGCATTGGTCTCTGAAACCAGCTTGAGGTGACACCCATGAGCTCCATTTAAAAGCATGTGCACTGAATCCTTGCTTTATGCACTTTTTTCCATTATTAATTTGTTGAACGTGGTGTGAGAAGACTCAGGAAGGACTGTTCTAATTATGGCCATTGATTACTTATAAGAAGAGCCCAAACCAGTACTGCACTGAGTCAGTCACCAATTTCTTGAAGAAGAGGAGCTCATGGGTGTCACCTGAAGCTGCCTTCAGAGACGCATGCTACACCAAAAAGCACAAGAGAAACCGAGCCTTCTACCCAGAGACAGGTGTGTGAATACTCTGGGATGACTTGGTCTGAAATGCTTGACAATAGTGATAATGCTTTTCAGATAGTGGAAAAGCTATCAATCAAATCAGTTATTTGGGGAAGTAAAATTTTTGGTTGAGGCAGAAAAGCCCAATCACTTCAGCTTAGTTTATAATCTGAAAGGAGCTAAGTTATTTTTACAGTCATTTTTCCACTTCATGAGGCCTGCCATATCTCTGACTCTTTGAAGTAGTGAAACTCAGAATAGCTATGAGATAGCATTTCTTGCTAAATTACATCCTAGTATATCCTGGCAATAAACACCTATTACCAAAGGCAAACTGTGTGTGTCTCTTTCTTGGAACCTTAAAGAGCCTGTCTACATATCTTGCATTTCCTACGGAAAATTATCCTCACACTTCTATGCGGGTTTATAGAAGATGAAGTTTCCATTCTAACTACAAATGAATTTGCATTGTTCAGATTGTGTCACTAACTTATGGTTCCCTGACTCTCGCTTCTGAGGGTTTTTTGTTTAACTTAATAGAAAATCCAATTATTATGTAAATATAAATGTGGTATAATTGCCACAAACAAGTGAGCATAACAATGAGCTGTGGAGTTTCTGGAGTTAAAGGAACGTGTGATTTATGGGTGTCTCTCAGGTATTATTGATACAGACAGTTCACAGAAACGTTTTAACCATTTCCACTCAGCACAATGTTAACACTTTCACTTTCTGATCATCCGATCTGATGCACATCAATGAAAAAAGTTGCTTTGGGAAGGAATGTGTCACAAACTTATTTTCATTCTTTTTCAAACTTATTAAAGACAAGAAGCTACAAACATCATTATTTAAAATGCCTCTCTTTGAAATGTTCCCAGCAGATGTTTATGTAGAGAAAATGCTGGATCTCTCTTGGCAAGATACAGAAGTGACATTTCTTGAGGCTTCTAGTTGAAAAATTTCTCTTTGGCATCATGTCTTTAAACATCTGCAAAAGCAAAATCATCTTTATTATCTTGCTAACTTGGAGAAAAGGAAAGCACACAGCCTCCTAAGCTTTGAAACACTCTTCAACAGAGTGAAAAAAAAAGATTCCAACACTATTTTTCCTTCAATAGCATTTCTCTCTGTGACTTCTGAACTCCAAAGTCCTGTCTTCTTTAAACATTAATAATTTTCTTGATTAACAAGAGAAAAGCTAGCAAACATAAACCAAAAATTCTGTTTCCCTCTAAACTGTTGATTTCTACACTTTTCTCTCTATGCACACTATCATTTTAAGAGTCTAATACCCATTGGGAAATTTAAAATACAATGAAAGAAAAAATGCTACTAGACTAGTTGAGGGAAACTGTGCCATATTTTCTAATAACCAGAGTGTAATTTTGTTTCAATTTGAATTTTTTCTTCATTCCTCGTAAATTCAAAGATGGTTTCCCTTTTCTTCTTTTGTTAAAAGGATGCCAATAAATAATGTAATTCATTTTCCGAGACCCTAGCTGAGTTAAATTGAGTGCTAACTAAAAATGAACTGGGCACGGTGGCCAAAGCGTAAAATAATTTTTTACTTCTTATAAAATAATCTTGTAAACAAATAATTCCAAGTATCAGGAAGTTCTTTTTTATTTTTCTTTGTTTTTCCCATTCAGGCATAATATTCAAAATTTTGTCAAGGTTCCAACTTACACTGTTCTCTCCCTCTTTTATTTTTGCCTCCGTGATTTCCTCTAGGAAGAGTTTTCTGGACTGATCCCCACCTAGCATAACAATTCACAGCTGTTGACCACAGTATGATCAAGTACCTTTTTAGGTATAATCAAGTGAGATCCAAGGTTTGTGAAACTGGTGTCCTCCTACACTCTTAGAGTAAAGGCTACACCAGCTGTAGGGAGCTAGAAGCAGAGTGAAAAGTTTACTAGATCTCGCAAATTGATAGCCCCCGGTTCAGCATGTAAATTCCTTTAGTATCCTATTTAATTCCATTTTCGGCATCAGGAAGAAAAGACAGAAGATGGATGCTTCATTTGTTTTTTTAGAGTGTGTGCTGAAAGAAAATTTCTAAATTTTTGATTCATTATTTCAATAGGCAATATTAATTAATTTTTTCAGTACTTTTAGAAAAATGTGTGTGCTTTACTTATAAAGCTAATGAAAAAAACATTTAAACAATTAAATTTGCAAAGAGAGAAAAGATAAAGAAAATTTTCTTCGCTCATCAAGAGATAATTACTATTAATAGGTTAACGTGCCTCCTCCTAGCATTTCAAAGCATATGTACAATATATGCAAAATTGAGATCATGATGCCTTTTTACTTAAAATTACACCAGGAGAATTTCCTATGTCAGAAAACCTTCCTCAAAAACATTATTTTGTTTGCTACACAAAGCCCATTGTACTTTTGTACATGTAAATGGCTAACAATTCTTTGCTCTTATAAGAATGACACCACAATAAATACCCTATGTATAAAGTTTGTAAGCATGCTGCTTATCTCTGGAAGGTAAATTTATAGAAATGGAATTACTAAATCAAAACACATATATATTCTTGACTTGACAATAGTTTGACAAATTGCTTTCAAGATATTTTTGATAATTTACACTTTCACCTATAGAGAAGGAAACAATTTGTCACAACCAAATTGGGCTGAATATTACTCAATAGCTTTGCGTGCATTGCCCATTTGTTAAGAACAAAACAAAATCATGTTGCATTGTTCTTTTCACTTGTTTTCCCTTTAACTTACTGTTAGGTTGGAAATATCTTTGTTTTTGGAAAAATATTTGCTTATTAAAGATTTCTGGCCCTTTCTATGCAAATGTTCTGCTAACGTCTTTTGGATATTTAACTGGAATGTTGAATATCTTGTTCAGTGGTTTTTAGTAATTCTTTAAGTATAAATAATATCAACTCTTTGTCTTTTTTATTTGTTGTAAATATGTTTCCCATTTTGTCATTTTTATCTTTTCCTTAGGGTTATGCAAAGTATAAAAAATTTATATATTAATATCTATCTGTACTTTTCCCATTACTTTTACACCATAGCAATTTCTTCTCCACTCTGAGATTAAGCAACATAATTGTTCATAATTGTCTTCAGTTTAATAGAAAAATTATTTCATGTATGGCTCTAATACAAATATTTAACTTAATTTTGAAAAAAAATGGCCAATCTTTGATTTATTGAATAATTGGTCACGTTATGTGTCTTTGAAATGCTTTCACTCACTATCATATTGTAACTTGAAACACACACACACACACACATCTACTTTGAAATCATAAATGCTTTTCCCTTAATAATTCCACAAGTATATTCCTATTTTAATTATTACCTCCCTATTTTAATTATTGTAGCTTTATGTTTTAATATATTATAAAGAAATTATGCCTTTACTACCATACTTACCATACTTTCTCAAATAAGTCTCATTCTTCTAGATTAATTTGAGAATGATTTTACAACTTTTAGAGCATTTCATTGAAAAAAGTGCTAATTATGTGAACTAATTTGAAAGAATTGCTATCTTTTCCAGCCATTATACTCCTAGGAAAAAAGGGATACAGGAATATGAATATATGCATACATGCATATGCATTTATGTATTATACACAAAATTTCTTCACAGCTTTTCTCTCTGTAAGGCTCTGTAGTTTAATGATAAGTTTACGCATGTTTCTATTTGGGCTGGTTCTAAGAATTTCACCTGTTTGGGACTGCTACGGAATCTTATTCTTTTCTTTTTTAGTATGTTCTAGATTCTTATTGTCAACTTATAGGAAAGTTATTGATTTTTCTATACTTATCAGCTATCCTGTCACTTTACAAAATGCTATTAGTTCTCAGACTTTCGGTTGATTTCCATGGAATTACTAGGTATATTGTCACATTATTTTCAAATAACAAAGTTTTTTTGGCCTCTTTCTACCTAATAAACATCACTTCTGTTTAATGTATTATTACATTGACTAGAAGTTACAAAAATATTGACCAGCTAACAAATTGTAGATATCACAGTCATGTTTCTGACTCTAATGGAATTTTTAACAAATTTTCTCCACTTAGTGTTTAATGATGGCTGGAATTTTATCCTTTTTTTGTGAAGAAAGCAATGCTTTTCTTAGTTTACTGGGTTCTGAATATGAGTGTTGCTTGTTTGCATGTTGATTTTTGTTTTCTATTGTTTCACATTTTTATTATAAACGGGTGATGAAGTCTACCGATTCTGGCTCCTGAGATTCTCATAGCTTTTGTTGCTCTTTAGCTGTGTCTGTGCTTTAAAGACGAAGCCTCCTACACGTTCCTGAGGTCCACAATGTTTGGATGTCAAGGATGATTAATTTCAAATATTGTTATTATTTAACAGCTTTAAAAAAAAATATTGGCACCTGAGCTAACCTAGCCAACCTCTGTTGCCAACCTTTTCTTTATTTCTTCTTCTTCTTCTTCTTCTCCCCACAGCCCTCAAGTACATAGTAGTATATTCTAGTTGGAGGTCCTTCTGGCTCTGCTACGTGGGATGCTGCCTCAGCAGGGCTTGATGAGTGGTGCTATGTCCGCAGCCAGGATCCAAACTGGGGAAATTCAGGGCCGCCGAAGCAGAGCATGCAAACTTAACCACTCAGCCATGGCCGGCCCCTATTGAATGGCTTTAACGTTTGACAAATCTGTGTGAACACCTCGTTCTGTCACTTGTTAGCTTTGTAGCCCTGCTTAATTTATTCAATTTTTCTAAGCCTTGTTTCTGTCATCTGTAAAATGGGGATGATAATGATGTCTACTCACAGGGGGCTGTAAGGATTATCAGAGACGATGCTTCTTAACCCCGTGCCTGACATATCACAAGTGCACAATAAATAGTGTAATGATGGTTGTGGTAACAGTAGTAGGATTAGTATTTTTCTGGGAATTTTTGTGGCTTTATTTTTATAAGGTACAAGAATCCATAGTTTTCTTTTTGTGTCATCTCCCTCAGGTTTTGATAGCAGGACTGGGCTAGCTTCAGAAAATGGATAAGTAGCATTTTTAATTTTTCCATATTTAGTATGGAATAACTTACATAGTATGGAAATTATATATTCCCTGGAAGCTGGACAGAACTAAGCCAAAGAATTGCACGGTTCGAGGACCTGATCTAGGAAATATTTAAAAATGTTCTTTAAGCTTACTGGGCTTTTCAGGTTTTTCTACACCTTCTTAAACTCTTCTTAACTATGTAATTTCATGAAGACTCTTTTACATCCTTTTTCTCAGGTAATTTTGCTTAGCTGTGCTTTAAGCATTGTCTCTGATTAGTTTTATATTTTAAAGCCTTTTATTTATTCATCAATGGCTTATATTTTTATGTTCTGCTTTGATGATATTTACCTTTCCTATCACTTTCCTACCACTCCTCGGTTTACTTTCTTTAAAATTTTTGCAATTTTGATATTCTTTTTCTTTTTGGAAGAAGAGAAGCACTTGTCCCTGTGCTTTATCCTTGAGTACAGCTTTGGTCATATCCTATAATCGTATTTTGCCAAATCCTCCCAGTTATGTAGCTGGTTTAAGCCCTATCTTCTTGATGACAGTTGTGAAAATGAATCACTTGGGATCACATGGACCAGAGCATCAGAACCACTGATGAGAAGACAGTTTAGTTTTGAGACCCACATGAGCCACAGATCAGACTCTGAGATGGTTTACTCTGTCAGGAGAATGCTTAGTGACTTGCAGATTCAAACGTACAGTTAGAATCTCCACTTTCCTCTCTCTCTTCTTTGTTTCTTCCTACTCAGAATATATTACATGGTGCGATAGGTCTTGCAGCTACAGGACTGAAAGATACATGGTTTCTGACGTGAGGGCGATCACCGTCTGGTAGAGGAAACGTACAAGCGTACGCGTGTGGGCAGTGTTTATCCTCACCCAGTGTATTAGATTGCTGCTGTGACAAATTACCACAAATTTGGTTCTGGAGGTCACAAGTCTAAAATAGGTCTCATTGACTAAAATCAGGGTGTCAGAGGCTCTAGGGGACAATGTATTTCCTTGCCTCTTCCATTGCCTAGCTGTGGTCCGCTTCCATCTTCCAATCCAGCAGTGCTGATCAAATCTTTCTCATGATGCCATCCCTCTGGTTCTGACTCTTCTGCCTCCCTCTTCCCAATTTAAAGATCCTTCTGACTACGTGGGGCTTAGGCACAAACCCTAGGATAATCTTACTTTAAGGTCAGCTGATTAGTGACCATAATTCCATCTGCAGATTTAATTCCTCTGTGCTAACTAACACAACACACTCACAGGTTCTGGAGAGTAAGATGTGGGCATCGTTGAAGAGAAAAGGAGGGCATTATTTTGCCTCCCACACAGGTAGAGTCAAGTAGTCAAACAGCTGTTGTTGAACACAAGAAACAGCATGCTCAAGGATTGTATATGGAATACGTCTAAGAAGGAAGCTACAGAGGTAAAGAAGGCATGAATGAGTGTTTCTAACAGAGACAACAGTATGTGCAAAGGAATGAAGGGAAGAGAGGATAGCAAGCCTTGACTTAGCGTGGTCTAATTTTACAGCTCTGGAATAACACGTCTGTCGTAGCAGTGTTCTCCAGACGTCGGCTTGTGAACTCGTAGATTTACCCTTGGTACTGCATAGGGTCCTGTGTTGCGTTCCATTCCCCTGCTTCCTGCCACATGGGAACTTCTCAATTACTGTTATGAGGGTATGGGTCCTAGGGTCTCACATATTGAAAATAAGGCCATATAGGGAAAGGCTCAAGATTGCATTTACGCACAGACCTTTGGGAGTTTCTGTCACCTCAACAGTGGCCGGAGTGTGTATATTCTTGTCACATGTCCACACTATGCAAAGACAGTGATGACAGAAAATAACAAGAACAAAAGGAAGCCATTGAGCTGGCAATAAAAGGCAATAAAACAAACGTATACACATATCCAATAAGAGCTTATGGCAAAGCAAATATAATCTGCCAGAACATTTCCAAATTCATGTGACACCTGTACTTTTCACTATCCCCAAAGTGTGTTAAGAAATTCAAACTGTGAACTCTACGGTACACATAGTCTTAAACTTGATTTGTAAGATTTTAATACCTGTCAGCACCTTAGCCTAAGAAATTCTGAGAATGAAGAGGAAACAGGCAATGTAGAGACTATCTGAAAATTTAAAGAAACAAGAAATGCTTTTATTTGTTGCATTAGTAATAGTGGAGTGGAGGAAGCAAAACTGTCTGTGTCACGTGTGTTGATACCTGAACTGTACATGAAATGGTGCTGGGGAGGCAGGGCTGAGCCCCTGAGAAATCAACCTTCTGGTTATCTCCCATGGGTCCTAAGGGCTTGCTCAATTTTTTCCCTGTGACCATGATCTTTCTTTGTTAATTGAGCCTTGAGTTATCTTGTATTTGAATCTAGTCCTCGTGTTGATTCATTGTCATCCCTTCCCCACGTGTCTGTTCTAACTTCCTGTCTGTGGCCGAATCCAAAGGGTCCACCACGGGGGAAGGGGATTTAAAAAAATCTTTCCACATACTTCATATGTGAATCCTCTGTGAATAAAATGAGGAGGCTATTTTTAATTAGGTTGTGCTGTTCAACATTGCCTCTTACACGTGACTCAGCTCTGAGATCGACTGTATAAATCTATGAACGCGTGGAAGATATAACTAAAATAAATACCTCTACCACCATCATTCTGGCCCCTTGAGTGTGGCAGTACTGGGCCCTTACTTAGTTCTAGCCTGTGGGACCCTGGTTCAACTAAGGGCCGAAGATCCCAGATAAAGTAAAAATTCCTGACTTCGAATTGACCTTCTACCATATTTCCTGCAATTTTGTAATCAACTGTGTTTAACCATCCATTTAACCACATGATGGACTTAAAAATACTTTTGTCCATGTTAATGTCATGTTACTGGGCATAATAATCCAAAAGGCAGAAATTTGTCATGTTCAAAGTTTCTTTTGCAAAATTTCCACTCAAACGTATTTGAAAAAAGTCATAAAGTAGTCCAGCTTTCCTTTTGGCTGCCTCCAGCATTCCTCTCTCTCCGCCTTTCCTCTTGGTCACATTGTCAAAAGTCTATTGTGTCCCAGGCACTGTAATATGCACTGAGAATGTACACAAAGATGGATGAGGCACAGAACTTTATTATCAGGGTTCTTCTCTTTAATTCTATTTATGTTTGTGTGAGGAAGATTGGCCCTGAGCTAACATTTGTAGCCAATCTTCCTCTTTTGGCTTAAGGAAGAGTGGCTCTGAGTAAACATCTGTGCCAGTCTTCCTCTATTTTGTGTGGCTTGATGAACCATGCTAGGTCTGTGCCAGAGATCAGAACCGGCGAACCCCAGGCCACCAAAGGGGAGCGTGTGAACTTAACCACTATGCCACCAGGCCGGCCCCTAACTTCACTTATTTTTAACAAAATGTTTATAAATTTTCTTTGCCCTGTTGTACCCAATATATACAACTTGTTTTTGAATTTCATTCCTCCCAACTTTGTACGTGTGTGTGTGTGACTATAGTCTCAGAATCAAGAAATAGCTCAGCATCTAATATTATATGGATTCAATTCTACTCATTATAACTTCATGGCAAAGTACTTCGTGTCAGCCCAAAATAGATATGTACGTCTCAGCTCCCTTCTCAAGAGATAATAGTATCAAAATCCAAGCTTTCTCCCTCCTAACAGTATTTTTCCTAAGGCTTCTTTGAAAAAGCAAAACAAAACAAAAACATGCAGCTTCACCTCAGCCATCTACGTCTCTGCTTCTCCTCTTTTCTAGTTACAGCCAACAGGTGCGGATACAGGGACTGAAATTCCAATGGGTAAAGGCCAGCTGTACAAATACAAACCCACACGTGATGGATGCCCAATGTTCCTTAAACCCAGGCAGTAGGAATTTTCTCTGCCACCCTCCTTGTGCCTCCTGTGGGTGACGACGACCCACCGTTCATTTCAGGGAGGTTCTTTCTGTCCTGCACCATTAAAGATGGCGTCTACTCAACCTCCACGGCACTCAGCACAATCTCAGAGGGTGGGCGAGCTGTCCTTCACTGGGACAGCTCCACACAGAAAACTGACACCCCCCTTCCCGGGAGGAGGAGAGGGGAGCACTTCCCGGAGAACAAATGTGCTTTTCAAAGGTGCAAAGGTCTGGCAGGGGGAGAACGTGGGGGCACAGGGGCGGGTGATACTGAAAACAATCTATTTTTCCTTCCCTTTCAATCACTTTGCCCTGAGGTTTCTCACCCATGGGATCAATGGCATTAATTGTTGCAGGGGGATGGCAAATGCCATCTAGGACAAAGAAGTCATTGCTCAGCTTGAATTTCACACTAACTTTTTTTTTTTAAAGTCCATGGCCTTAAAAGCCTAGCTTTGTTGAGCAAATAAAAGATTTTTAAATTCCAAAATACATCCTTCCACATAGGCCTGGCAGAGTTTGAGGGCTGATCACAGAGGTTTACTGTAAGCCATTGAAACCAAAGGGAAGTCCCTGATAAACAGAAAGGGAGAGGTCCCCGGAGTGGGAGGAACTGGGAGTAATTAAGAGGGCACAGATCTAAGGCTAAGATGTTATTTGAGTCCTTTCAGGGGACAGGAATCCCATGTCCCAGATGTTAGGTCCAGAGTCCACAGTGGAAGGAAAATAGAAATTGCAGCTACGAGGAGGAGGCAGCTCAAACCAGAAGCGGCAGGTACTTCGCTTCATGTTCCCAGCTTTGGACCTAGTCATTTTCTCTAGTCCAAGCTGACCTTAAGGAGACCCTCCACCAGGATGGGGAGAGGAAAGTGGAGTCAAGGGGGCATGTCTTAGGCTTTGAAGACTAAACGGAGGGTGAGGGAGAGAGAGGTGTCTAGGGTATCGTTTGCCACTTGGATGCAAAACAGTCACTCAATGAACGCAAAGGGAGAAACTACTTATGGGTGTGCCCACGTGAAGAGTCTGAGTGACATCCAGACATAAACATTCATCAGGCAATTTAGATAGCCATGCCTTAGGCTGAAGGGAGAAAGAAGTTAGAGGTAAAAATACCAGACCATTACAGCCATCAGCAGCTTACATGATGCGGCAGATTACAACTAAATTCTCAGATCTAGCATCACCTGGAAAAGTTCTGAAAGCATGGATTCCTGGGTTCAGCCCCGGTGGTTCTCATTCAGCAGGTCAGGGGTGGTGGTCCGGGATCTGTTTGGGTAGAAAGCACCCTGAGGAAAGGTTCTGTGTCAACGTTTTTGAAACCAACGGCTTGGGCCACCTTGGGGACAGTGTAGAGAGCGAGAAGAGCAAACGGCGGAGCACTGATCTCTGTGGAACCCAGCATCAAGGAGAGAGCTTGGAGAAAGAGGAGCCTGTGAAGGAATGATGAGGCAGGCCGCTGGGGAAACAACAGAGAGAGATGTCAGAAAAGGAGCCTTTTACACCCCTTTTATACTATGAGTCATTACTACATTATCATTTTTCTCAGTATTATTTTCTCAAAGATAAAAATGTTCCTTTTCTATAGACTACTTCTCTATATTTTTTTTACAGTATCCTATTGAGCGAAAAAAAGCATTTTATTAAAAGCAGTAATTTGTTACTGCTCTAAATGATCTTTTATAGTTTCTAAAACACAGTGTCTTCTTGATAAAGCAGGTCTGAGAGTGAATTATTAGGCTGCTGGAAGTTCTTGCCAATGAACAAAGACATAAAACATAACGTGCCTAAGTTGGCTGATGCAAAGTGGCTGGGGTGTATTTGCTAATCAGCATGCTGCTGTTGGCACCTTTCACCTTTCTTTGTTTCTTTTGGAGGTTTCCTCCAGGAAAAAATATATAAATTACTTGCAAAAAAATTTTTTTGAGATTCAAAACAAAGCACATACCTTTATGTAGGCAGACTTTGCACAATAGCGTGCTGAGATATCTTCGCTCATCTCTAGCAACGTGATGCTCACTGAATGAGCCCCAGGCTAACGTCTCAGGCAGAATCAGAGTGCACGAATGATGAGGCACTTTACTTTTGCTCTTTCCCACTTTCTCAGGCCATGCCTGGGCTCTGCTGCCTAATAGGATCTGAAAGAGAGGAAATGAAGGCATCGGCCATAAACCCACAGCCGCCTCCACACCTGGGTTTGCACACACCTGAGTGAGGCTCTCACATATCTCTGTCCTTCCTGTTAAAGACATCTAAGAGAGACATTGGAGGACCACAAAAACCTCCGATATGTTGTCATTGAAAAGCTGTTAGGAATTTTGCAGCTGAGAGCGGCGCATCTAATTACTGAATTATTAAACAGAAGGCCCGTGCCTAAAAAGCACCATCCTGTCAGTCAAGAAGATAAGTTCTTCTTGTGAAAAGCAGAGGTACAATTAGGTCACCTCACTCAATTCTGCAGATAAATGTGAAATATTCGAACTCAAGGTGCAAGGAAACTTAATTGCCTCTGGTATCAGCTTTAGGTTCAAACTGAAATATGAAGCCAAATGTGTTTTCAGTTCCTGCAGTTGCTGGAAACAACAGTCTCAACCTTCTGCTATCTTGCATTTTTGTTTCAGGCCCGAAGATTGTTTTCTGAACTTAGACTCTCACCCTACAGAAATCGTACCTGATAGATTTCAGCAGGGGAAATAAATAAGGGAGGCGGGGCATAGGTTAGGCCAAAGATGACCTTTTGAGGCAGGCAGTTTTCTGCATGAGCCCTATTTTTTTCAGCTTTGGAACCAGATTGTAGAAATTCCCTAACCTTTCTCAGCCTGCTCAGAGAGAAGACGAATAGCTGGTATATTTTCCATTTTTGTGTTTATGTCCTCGAAAGACATTTCCATTTGACCACAATAATAATAAAACAATAAATAAAAATTTTTAATTATTGAACTGTAATTGTTTTTTGGGCACTATACTTAAAAGCTTTACTATTTTCCTACTTTGTCCCCATAATATATCTATGACTTAGACACTTTCGTTAGATCCACTTTAGAAATGGAGAAATTGAGTCACAGATAAGTTAAAATTACATGCTCAAATAACATGGCTAGAAAGCGGATGAGCCAGGATGTTAACCAAGAAAACCACTCATCCTTAAACTGCATACATATATATTTCTTAATTGGTCATTCTACTCTGCTAAAGGATTTTACAAAAGGACATAAAGAGGATGGTAACTTCATCTGCCTTGTTCTCTTTTTGTATTTCAATAGGATGTCCACATTTTGTGAACTGAACTGAATGAGAAAATCAACTTTTGGCGCCATCTCCCCGCCAGATGCCTTCACTTAGCTCCTGAGCTTCTTGCAGCAGAGGTATCCCACCTGAACCACGTTACCTGTCCATGCATTGGCCCCTTCTACTAAATGAAGCAGCTAAAGGGCAGGGGTCCTTTTTCATTCACCCTTTCATACCCAGCATATTCATCAGGGCTCTCCAGAGAAACAGAACCAAGAGGATATTAAAAGATATTTATTATGAGGAATTGGCTCATGTGATTATGGAGGTTGAAAAGGCCCCCGATCGGCCGTCTGCAAGCTGGAGACCCGGGAAAGTCAGTGGTGAAACTCAGTGAGCATGAAGGCCTGAGAACCAGAGGAGCCAACCACGTTAGTCCCAGCGCAAGGGCAGGAGAGGACGAGCTAAGATGTCCTGCTCAAGCAGCGCAGCAGAAAAAACGGGCAAATTCCTCCTTCCTCCTTTTGCTCTATTCAGGCCCTCAAGGGGTTGGATGATGCCCACCCACAGTGGGGGAGGTGATTTACTTTACTGAGTCTGCGATTCAAATGCTCATCTCATCCGGAAACACCCTCGCAGACACACCCAGAAATAATGTTTAATCTCGGCACCCCATGGCTCTTTCTAGTTGACACTTAAAAGGAACCATCACACACAGATTGGCATTTTTTCAGTTTCTACTCAATAAATGATTTGGAACTGAATCCAACTCCTTCAACTGCAAGGAATGTATCCTAATAACGTTTGATTCCTTGTTTTATGCTGCTTGTTGCTGGCTGAGGCTATTTACCCATGTGATTCCCAGCAACGTGACTCCCAGTCAGTCGGGAATGCTGATCCTGAAGGATGTTTTTCATGGGGACCTGGCTCCACAGAGTCAATTCAGAAGCACCAGCTTATCTCATTCTCCTGGGATCTCTGGTATGGGAAAATTGATCCCGAAGATGTGCTTCTTTAAAGACATGATAAGGACTCATTGGCTCCGACTAAGGCCATAGGATTCTTTCCATACTTGCTGCACTGCTGAATTCTATTATAGCTATATATCTGTGGATGGATAGGTAGATAGACAGAGAGAGATGTATCTCCCCATATGTTCCCACCTCAAAATGGCATTTGACATTCTTCTTTGTGTAAACTAAGCAGTCAGCTCAGACCCCAGAACCAGGATCCCACAGTGGCTGGGAATAGTGTCTAGATTCAATCTTCCTAGGTCTAGATATCAGTTCTGCTGCATGCTAGCTGTGTGACCGTTGTGCCTCAGTTTCCTAGTCTGTACACTCATAAAATATCCAAAAGTCACATACTTGTTAGTTCATTGACCTGGAATTTAAACCATGTGTCTTTACCAACCACTTTAACGGACTTTTGTCAGTTCATCTACTTTGAGGACCTTTTTCTTTTAATTCTCCTCACCCAGCACATAGTAAATGCTCAGTAAATTTATGTTGCATGGATTTCGATTATTCTCAAAAGTGTGACCTGTATCAAAATTCTAAAGAAATAATATGTTATGGTCCTGTAGACGAGGTAGTGTCCAATGATCAACTCTCATTTAAAAATTATAGTTTACTCCAACATAACTAAAGAAAAGTGTACCATGGTATGCTGAGGATAACTTGAAGGCCAGAAGCCTACAAACATGTGAAAAATGTTAACATCACATTTTTAGGCTTATTAGAAACAGTCTAAATAATTACACCAGTCAAATTACTGGCGGCTTTTGGCTCATATCCAGGATGAAGGTCGTGACCCAACATACCAGGACTCTGCACCGCACACGTGATTGACAGGAAAAGGAAATTGATTGATACCTTTCACGTGGGAATCACGGCTTGTTGTAAGTATAAGCAAAACACATATCTGGATTTTGCAGGAAAAGTTAATTCTGGTCTGATTCAAATTCTTTGTTCTCAAAGTTGTTTAATTGTGATTTATTTGTGTGTGTGTGTGTGTGTGAGAGAGAGAGAGAGAGATAAAACAGCTGTGTACAATAACAAAATACGGGTCACTTGCTGCTGGTTAAAATCGTCACTGGATATGTCTTTGCATTCTTTTCATTGCAATATCTATTGGTTATTTGGCTTCAGGCAGGCAGGAAGCTGTTTCTCAAATGGATTTTTTTTCAATCCATACATAGGAAATGATTAATTTTTGAGTCTCTAGATAATTATCTACAGTCCGTCCATGAAGAATATGGAAGTTACTATTTAAAAGGAATTTATGTAAAGGGAAAACTACCACAGCTTCTCATATTTCTGTAATAATGATCATTAGAAGTCCATGCTGGCTCTCCAGCTCTGTGCTTTGGGTCCACTGGTGTGCTAGTGACCCAACACGCAGGAGTAAGAAAAGGATTTATCTCATATAGGGGGGCTTGATTCACAGGCAGATGATGTACTTCTCAGGTTCAATCCCATGATTCATGAAAAGATTTAAGGATTCACAAGAAGTTAAGAACTAATTTATCAACCAAGTCCATTTTGTTTCCAGGTGTGGTATGTATGGCATTTGGAAGCTATTTTCTTGTAAAGCAGAGCTTATCAACCTGCACATTAGACTTAACTGGGGAAGTTTTAAAAACCTCACCATACCTCCAACCAATTGGTGGGGCCCAGGCATCAGTGTTTTACGTGGCTCCCAGGTGATTCCAATGTCAGCCATTGCTGAGCACGAGGATTAGGTCAGAATTGTTTAGATATGTACCAACAGTATGTATACCTTACGCATTACTGATGTTTTTTACAGTTGTCTGTAGGCTTTTGTAAAAACAAAAATTATATTGCTCCACTTGCTATTAAAGACAAAAGAGGTTCGTTTTAACTTGGAGTATACAATCTGAATCAATTTCCACTTCAAGTCTCCTTTGAATACAGAAAAAAACCCAACCATATTCACATCCGTATTTTGAAATATTTTCCTGTAATATATTCTCATGCTATATGAGAGAAAACCCTTTGAGGAGCCCACCAGAATGTGACAGGCTGTTTTTGTTCACTTTTATCAAGTCAACGTTTTTGAATGCTTACTACATCCTTAGCAATAAGGATGTCTGAGTAGTGTCCATACCTCCCAGGAATGCACGAGCAGTGGGGAAAACAGTTGTGTATACAAATAACTATAATACTTTGAGATAATTGCACTAAATGAGCTCTTTGTTAAGTGCTATGAGGAATGATCAAGGGGTGATCATGAAGTCTCCAGGGAGGAATCAACCCTGTGCTAGAGCGTGGAAGGTAGTTAGAAGGATCCCATGTGGGCAAGCAAAAGATGGACATTCTGGACAAAGGCAAGAGTAAGTTCCCAGACAGGTAAAATTTATATTGTTTTGGGAATTGGAAAGCAGTCTGATAGGGCTGGACCACTGAGGTATTTTACCATTGGCCTTACTGTGAAAGAAGGACTTACTTTCTCAGTGGCTCAAAAGAGGTAGGAATGAGCCACTCTAATATAATTTTGTTTTGTTTGTTTTTTTTTGTTGTTGTTGTTTTTGTGAGGAATATTCACCCTGAGCTAACATCCATTGCCAATCTACCTCGTTTTTTTTTTTTTTCCTTGAGGAAGATTGGCCCTGAGCTAACATCTGTGTGTGGGTCACCTCCACAGCAAGGTGGATGAGTGGAGGAGGTCCACACCTGGGATCCGAACCCACAAACCCGGGCCACTGAAGTGGAGCACATGGAACTATAACTACTCAGCCATGGGGCCAGCCCCTAATTTTTAAAAAAGATTTTCAAGTAAAAGTAATAAAGATTGACCAAATTCAGAATTGTTGCTCATTATTTATGTTTTTTCTTATTTTATAAAATATGGCAAAAGCTTTTTCAAATCATGATTCTTCAGGGTTTTTTCCTATAATTTTATGACTATGTAACAATACTTATTATGATTAGATTTTCTTGAATTAATATATTACACAAGGACTAATAGTCCCAGAGGACACGTACAAATATAGTACTCATTAGATGATAAAGACCAAGTGGAAACAATTGCTTTAATAAATTTATATTTAATGGCATGCACAGGTGTTTTTGTTTTGAAGAGGAAACTTTAGGTAAAAAGTATGGCTCATTTTCATGCCATCCCAGAATGCTAGATGAAGGGAAGTTTTCCCAGTTTTAGAAAAAATAGAGCACACAGATGTTTAGGTCCTGGTGACAGAAAGAAAGTGTTCCTGACCTGCACTGGGTTACTTTTCTCCACATTGCCAAAATGGCCTCTCAGTGGATTCCAGCGTGGGCACCAACCCAGAACGTTCCTCTGTGTTGACACACAGACCTGGTCCTGTAGACTGATTTCACGTTCTCTATGTTATTTTGTCACAGAAAACCCCATCTGAGCTATGTTACAGGAAGCACTCCTAGAAGTATTCAGGAGTGTTTACTTGGAACCCGGAAAAGGGATTCAGATAATCCACCAAACCCAAATAGTCTACAATGAAGTCTCCAAGAAATAAATTACACACTTCATACAAAGGAAAGAACCATCTCGACGAGTGGAGAGAGCCTTGACCTAGAAACCAAGAAACAAACATTGAGGTCTTACCACATACTAGCTAGATGACCTTGGGGAGGTCATTCAACTTGCTTAACACAGTCGAACCTCGTGTTCCTTAACTCAAGATAGAGAAAGTAATGCTTTCTTTTTCATACTCACAGGAGTGGGAGGACTAAATCAGTGTGGAAGGATTTTACAGCCTGTAATCTGTTCACAAAGGTGAACACAGATATTTCCTTGCTTTTGTTGTTGTCTGGATTTTACAGTTTGTCAAAGCAATCTTTCCTTAAAATGAAAATGTTGGAACCAACAGAAAAATATACGTAAGCACATAGAAATTCCTAGCAAGAAATTCTGTAAAATTTTGGATTTAATCGCTATTTTACATAATGAGGTGATACTTTAAAAATAATTTTTAAAATATTTATAAAGCATTGTAAAGTATAAAGTATTTATGAAGTATTTATAACATAAATAAAATACTTTATTTTTTATTATAAAAATAGTTCTAGGGGCTGGCCTAGTGGCTTAGTGGTTAAGTCCTCATGTTCCACTTCAGCAGCCCGGGGTTCACAGGTTCAGATCCCAGCTGTGGACCAGTACACCACTCATCAAGCCATGTTGTGGTGGCACCCCACACACAAAATAGAGTAAGACTGCCACAGACGTTAGCTCAGCCACAATCATCCTCAATTGAAAAAAGGAAGGTTGGCAACAGATGATAGCTCAGGGCCAATCTTCCTCACCAGAAAAAAAAAAAATTTATATCTGGATCTTTTACTTGCTAGTATAACATGCTTTTTCTATGTCTTTCAAAAGTTTCCATAAATATAAAGACTAGGTATTATTCCAATTCATAGATTCCTCTTGTTTATAATTTTTAGCTTTATTCGTAAAACTTGATCTGGATTTCAATGTTTCCCATCAAATATACACAAGATGGACACTACTGGATCAAAATATATAAACACCATCAAGCCTTTTGATTCATAATTCCAAGCAGATTTCTTAAAAGCTACACTAATTTATAACCTCCTCATCAATAGGTGTCTCCATTTCAGCATGCCCTTGGCAGCACTGCATTTTGACGTTCAAAAATAAATATTGTTGTCATTTTGTTTCACATTTCTTTGGTAATTTGTGAATCCAGTTTTCATTTTAGTTATTCCTATACTTCTATTTTGACTGCTCTCCTCATTCCCTTTCCCATTTACTTATTCCTGCATTTTTAAAGATTTGTATGGCTTACTGAAATATTAAGACCATTAACTTTGAAATATTTGCACAAATTATTTTCTCCAAGTTTTTAAAAATCTTTTAATTTGTTTTATATTATTTTTCACTGTAGAGAAAATTTTGCTCTTGATTTTATCAAAACGATAGCGCTTTTCCCTTGTGACCTCTCCCATTGGAAAGCAGTGCTGTTATGACCATTTGGAGCCAAGACACAGCCTCCACGATGCGTACATGTAGGTCTGCTCCAACTTCACTCAGTCAACAGACATTGAAAGACCCATGTGTGCTGGGCATATAAGTTCGACCCTGGCTGACCCAGACACAGATGATCTATTTCTTCTTCCCAGGGGGAATTTTGAAGCAAATGTTACCTCTTGGTTGGAAAGAGAGGTAGCTTTAAGGCTAGAGTTAGGTTTCTCCATTTATAAAGGTCTCCCTATGGCCGGCACTCTCCAAGCAGTCGTTTTTTCTTTCACTATGTAAAGAAACGATTATTATTATACGAAGTTAAGAAATTCACTTTAAGTCACATTGATAGCTTCAAAATGAGTCACAAGTTTTTAGGTTATTATTTCTGTAGCATGTAGTAGAGACAATAATCATAAAAGTGGAGCCATTTGTGTTTTCTAAATCTAGGATTTTAAGAAACTAGATAAGAGTGTTCAGTACGGCAGGGACTTTGTTTATCCAGAAACCACATGCACCGTCTTTTTCTTAAGAAAATCTTGGCAATATAATTTGGGGTTGCAATTGCCCAGCCCCAGAAGCTGAGGTATGGTTGACCTGACCCATTCATTACAATCTTATTCTCTTTTGGCAGATGATGTTCATTTTTCAGTTTCAGTTGATGTGAGGAGCGCACATGTGACCATTTCTGGCCAGGGAAGTGTGAAGGGAAGTGTAGGAGGAGGTTTCTGGGAAGGACAACCCTGTTTGTTCCAACTTCAACCTTCCGTGCTTAGGATAATAGTGTGAAGATGGAACGCCTAGACTGTGGCAGCCACATTGGCATCATGAGACAAAGACCAAGAGAATCCCAGAAGCACATAAAATCAGTGGAGGCTGCAACAATGTGGGATTGCCTACCCCCAAGGATTTGTCCAGCTCTGTAAGGTTTTAAGATACCGAGAGTTGATTCATAAAATCGGTAAAGAAGATATGAATAAGAGATATGAAATTAATAAATTAGGTATAAAAAAGCCTAATAATACATAAATTTGGAAAATAATAGGAAGCTCACAGTGAACACAAAGCTATCAGCCATCACATAAAGAAGAAATTAGGCAACAAGCTCACACTATGGCAGCAAGCTGAGGTTTTCACATCACGGGAAGACTCCACAGACCAGCAAATGTGCAAGAGAAGCTGAGTACAGAATCCAGATTTATTAGACATTTGAGAAAGGCATTTACGTGAAAGAGAACCAGCAAATCCGAACATAAGAAAAACTAATACCCTGGATAACAAAGGTAATAGAGCAAATATACAAAAAAAGAAAACCTTAAAATAGTTGGAGCTATAAAGAATGGGATGACAGTCATTGAAAGAAAAAAGAAGGTGTGTGATGAAATAAATACAGGTAATAATAAGAACAAAAATAGAGATTTTGCAAAGAAAAATATGCTCTGTAATAGTTACTATACTTATAAATATAAAGAAACATGTATAAGTAGTTATTATATGTACTGAATAATAAGTTAGACAGTATTGAAGGGCAAACTGAAGATGGAAATTTAAACCGAGAAACGTTTGTAGATCACAGAATAAAGAGACAAATAGAAACAAAAGTGTGAACTAAAAGTCTAAATATTTTAAGGGCAGACTCAAAATTTCTAACATCCATCTAAAAGTGTTTATATACTGAGTAAACACAGGAAGGGAGAAGAGCTACTTGAAAAAATGTAGCAAAAAATATCCCAGAACCCTTACATAAATAATAAATACATATGTACATATATACATACGTAAATGAGATATGTCCTCAAACTGAATGAGTACACAGTACTGAACAAGATAAATTTAATCAAAAACAAACCAAAAACTCACACTGAGACAAAATAAAATGAAATTTCAGAATATTAATACTGAAAAAATATTCTTAAAAGATACCAGAAGAAAAAGAATGATTATTCACAAGGGAATGGAAATCAGATTGACACCGGGTTTCTCATCAGCAGCACTGAATATAAGAACGCAACAGTAGCATCATAAAGTCCTGAGAAATAGTGTTTTGAACCTAGTGTGCTACACTCAGCCAAACCAGCCACACTGTAATTTGAGATAGAAGAAGAAAATAAACACGTTTTTTAGACATAGAGACTTTACAATTTATACAACTTCTCTGAAAGAACCATAAGAAAATTTACTCAAAGATGAAAATGGAAGGGGAGATATTCAAGAATTATTGTAAACAAATAAACATGTAAAACACTGAAGTTTTTATTGATTGTAAAATTTATTTCACAATATTAATCTGAGGGGGTAAAATGCTTATGAAAGGAATAGGGTGAGCGAAGAGAAGTAAAGTTTGCTCAGATACAGGATACAAATACTGATAAATTCTAGGCTGAAAATTGTATTTAAGATACTAGAAGTACCCAAATAGTTATTCAATATAAGAAAATATTAGGAAGAACACTTTTCAAACCCATAACCGTAATTATTTCTGAGGGCGGAGCCTGGAATATATTTTGAGAGAGGATTGGAAATATAGATCAAATTAAATTTAACTGCAAGGCTTTAGTTATTAAAAGGGAGATGGATTCATGCATTTTAATAAAAATTAATAAAAATTGAAAGCAGTGTATGTCCATAATAAGGTATATGTACAAAAACATAGGAAAGAATGAAGAAATTATTTGTGTCATCCGTAATCCTGCCAAAATATCAAAATCACCATTGATACTTGGCAAGTATTTTCTCTTGGGATCTTTTCTTTGCATATTTTCATTTAATTGTGATCAGATCAGAATGACCAGAAAATGTTGTCAGACTTTTCTACATATCATTATAATGTTAAGTTGTATTTCCATACTGCCTATTTTTAGCACAGAAAATTTTCCTTTTATCCCTTTTATCCATGGGCATCATCTTCTGAGTCCCCTTTTATCTCAAAACTCCTCAATTTAGTTGTCTATCCTAGCTGTTTCTACTCCAGATTTTCTCTAGAACACAATCCTGCTAGATGTGTGCCCACCCCTTCAGTTCAAACATGTCTCAATCACCAGCAACTCAGTCATGGTCAACCCCAAGTTCTGAGTCCCTCTCTTACCAGATGGGCTCACAGCATTTTGTATATATACTGGTGACTCCAAATTTTGTTCTCCAGCCCAGTTTCTGAACAAAACTTGCATATATAGCTTCCTCCTTTGAATCTCCATTTGGGCATCTGTTAATCAAGTCAAACTTAATGTGTGTGAAACTAAACTCTTATTTTCCACACCCGTAAACCAATCTTCCCTTAGTTTTACCTGGCTCAGTAGGTGGCAACTCTGCTCACCCAATTGCTCAGGCAGAAGCCTTGTAGTTCGGATTACTGCTCTCTCTCACACCCCTATCCTGAATCAAACTCTTCCAGGATGCCATGACAAACACCATTCCAAGCCCTGTCATCACTCATCTCGTAGGCTGCAAGAGCTTCGACCTTGTCTCCTGGCTTCTATTTCTGACTCCCAGCAATCTCTTTTCCACACTGTACAGTGTTCCTGTTAATATGAAAATGTTATCATGTCACCCCCACCTTCTGCTAAAAATCCTCTAAATGGCTTTTGATACCCCAATGCAAAACCTTCCTCTTGGTTCTAAACCCATGCATGACATGACCTTGAATTATCTTCCCCCCTCACTCACTGCCTTTGAGCCCTACCTGTTGGTTTACTGTCCCTTGAGCACACCAAGCAAGCTCCCTGTGGCCAAGTTGCCTACACTTGCTATTCTCTGTGCCTGGAATGCTCTTTCCCCAGATAATTTCATGGCTCTCTCCGTCACTCTTTTTGGCTTCTTGTCCAAATGCAACATCCTCAGAGAGTCCTTCCCTGACCTCTAGATCTAAAACTAGCCCTTCATACTCTCTATTCCCTTACCTTTATTTTTATTTACAGTTTTCATTACTCTTAACATTATGTTATTCTCTCTATTTCTTCCCTTAAACATAAACTGTTAATTATTTTACATGTGAAGAAACTGAGGCTTTGAAGGAACAATAAAGTCTATTAGATGTGGGTTGAAACCCAAGGTTTTGAAGTCAACAGATGCTCTTCTCATTAGACTATGTTGTTGTAATGCTGCTAATAGGAAAAAGAGAGAGACAGAAAGGAGAGAGAAGAGAGTTTAGAGGTAATTTATTTTTAATATTTGAGAGTGGAGGACAAAGAAGTCTTTTAATTATAAATCATGGCTCTGTCCAGTAAAGAATAAAACGTTTGACTGCTGCTTAGCAGCTGGTCCCAGGAATTGACCACAGCTTGGTGACAGTGTTTTAAATGACTGCAGGTGTGACTTAAAGGCACCAGAGAATCCAGGACAGGGCGAAGGTCACCCTTTGGATGCCATAGGCTATTAAGGTAATTTGGGAGTTGAGTCAAGGAAGATGTGGTTTGTTGAACCACAAATCCAAAGGGAAAGGTAAAGCCTTTGAAAATGGGTGAGAGTAAGTATTCTTTTGTCCTATTCAGGGAAAGGGCAAAGTACACCCAGCTGGACATAATTAAGTCTGCAAAAGGGCCAGAGGGTCAGGGGCAAGAAAGTGGAACAGGTAAAAACTGACCTCTACGCCAACTCTGACTCAAACCAGCGAGGGCAAAGAATGTGTTGTCAATTTGCATATTTCCAGAAGAGAGGAGGGCAGCCATCCACACCAATGTTAATTGAGCCTTATGTTGACAGTATCATCTGAAATAAAATATGAGCCTGACTGAAGGCACTTGGAAAGGACCGGTGTTACACACAGGAAAGGGACCTCAGTCTCTACCAGGCCCACCAAAGATTACACCAAAGTTTGCTCTCCATCCTCCTGCTCATATTTCCTTTAGACCAAGCATTACGCTTTCTTCATCTGCTTATATTACTCCCTCCCCAACCCTATTATGAATTCCTTCTCTCCAGGGCAGTAATACATGTCTCTCATCTCTGTATTTTCCAGATCTTTGCATGGATTTTGGTATATAATGTGGACAAAAATATTTGGTCAAGTAGGTGTGAATGAATGAAAGAGTCTCAATTCCCATTCTTAGAGTTATATATTTGACTCTGGCCATTTGGATGAGACGTCAATGCAGTCCATAGAGTAACAGTGTGCCCAGAATTTCATGCATCCCCATACTGCATCTGTCCATGACAGGTCTCTATTGTGCAGATAAGTTGAGTAACTGTAACCCGTGTGCTCAAGACTGGATAACAGATGTGTCCATAAACGATGATATGCAAGAGGAAATGGGAGTCTCACCTTCGCATCCCAAGATGCTCCTTCTCTATCTACAAATGAGATAGAGAAGCATTGTGGATTAGAGGATTAATAACAGAGAGATTTCTTTTTTAAATGTACTATTTTAATTACTTTATGAGATGCTGTATGCTCACCATGGGAAAAGTAAGAGAGATAATTACTTTAAAAAAATTACAGTCAAAACAGTTCTCATCCAGAGATAAGAACTGTTAAGAACAGGTTGCTATGTTCCCCTTAACTAAGGTGGACAACAGAAAGATATTATATTTGACGCGTGTGGGCGTGCACATGTGTGTATACACAACGTTCGATCTATCCACGTGTTTTCCTACAGTTCTAAAGTGTATACTTTAAAGTCAGACAAAATCTGATTTTGAATCTATGAATAAAGAAAGTTACTTTTACTTAATAACTCTCTACCTGTGTGACCCCCAATTCTATAATGAAGATAATAATAGTAGCCATTTTATTTTGTACTTATAATAATTAAACAAGGTAATTGATTTAAAAGATTTAGCATAATGTTTGCAAATGTAATCTCGAGAATATTAGCTATTTGCATTATAAAATTGGGACTCTATTGCAAATTGCTTTTTGATCCGTATTTTTCCACAAAATCTCTTGTTGTTAAAAGCACTTCAAAACTTGATGCTTTTTAAATCATTGCATACGATTTCATCATATAAGTGTGCCGTGATATGTATAACCATGTTTGTATCTTTGAAAAGTTACACTATTTTCAATGTTTTACTACTGCAAATAACGCTGTAATGTAGGACTTTCATTTGGCCCATGTTGGTGGAATGTTTATCGTGCACGGAGTGATGTACTGGGCACTGGAATAAATGATACAGATATGCTCATTACTCTCATGGCACTTCTAGAAATTAAATAACAGTTTGGATAAAGTATAATGTGAAAGCATGTGAAGTAGAGGGTATCACAGGACCACCCACTCAGAATTATGGGTCAGAAAGTCTTCTGGGAGAAAGTAAAGTCTGAATGGAAACTTATAGGATGAGTAGAAATCTCTCAAATGGACAGAAGGTGGGAGGGAAGAGCTTGTGCTGTTCCAAGCAAAGAGACTATCACATGAGGAAGCCTGGAGATACAAGAGTGCACGGGCTACTCCAGAACTGACAGTGGCTCCTATAGGCAAAGAACACAGTGGAGTGAGCTGGTGACAAGCAAGAGTATCAGGTAGTAGAAGGCCTAGTTTGCTTAAACTCATCCTAAGGGAACTCTATGCACATATTTTAAAAAGTGAATCGACATAATTACATTTGTGTTTTAGAAAGAGGCCCTCTCCCACCCCAAATGTCAATGTGTGGCAGGGATTGCAGGAGAGTAATGCCGAAGTCTGGAGGGGGAAAAAAGTGAGGGGGCTCCTCCAGGATCCTGAACAAGATAGGATGTTAGCTTGGGCTAAGGAAGTGCAAAGGGATAGAGCAAAGACGCAGACGGATTTCATAGTTTTTATTTTATTTCATTATTTTTATTTTCTTTTAATTTTTTTTGAGGAAGATTAGCCCTGAGCTAACATCAGCTGCCAATCCTCCTCTTTTTTTCTTTTTGATGAGGAAGACTGGCCCCGAGCTAACATCCGTGTCCATCTTCCTCTACTTTATATGTGGGACGCCTGCCACAACATGGCTTGCCAATTGGTGCTATGTCTGTACCTGGGATCCGAACCGGTGAACCCCAGGCCACTGAAGCAGAACGTGTGAACTTAACCGCTGCGCCACAGGGCCGGCCCCAGATTTCATAGTTTTTAGAAGACAAAGTCAACAGAATGTCTGTGGGATGGATGGTGAAGGAATAGAGAACAGCAAGGGGTCAAGTGTGGTACCCAGTGCTTTATTTGAGCAATCAGGGGGATAGCGATGCCATTTGCTGGTTGTGAGCATCAAGAGGAACACATTTGGAAGTGGGATGTAGGATATTATAGAGCTTATGATTTCAGTTTTGTTTTTGATTACTTTTATGACAAACAAATAGAGATGTCCATGAAGTAATTAGAAATAAAGATCTTAATTTTGGGGGAGACATGTAGGGTTGTCAGGGAGAAATATAATCTGGAAAAGTGTCAGCATATCTTTGATATTTGACGTCAAGAAAACAGGCGAGTTCACCTAGACTGAGGGTAAAGAACAAGAAGAGTCAAGAGCAGACCCCTAAGGAGCTCAGGTACCAGAGCAAAATGCAAAGACATCGCGCGCTCCTTGGAGAGTAATCAACATGTACATTTCTGACTATTTTTTTAAGGTAAAACCCTAGATACGTTATTATCTGCTCATTAGACTTGAACTATTTTTAAACTGTTGGTAGTCACTGTGAAACTGAACTTTAGAAATGTTATATCAATTTGCATTCTCATGTCTGGTATATGTGAGTGCTCATTTCAGAAATGTTCACAATGCTTGATATTATGCACTTTTAAAATCTCTGCCAATAAGTCGCAGACCGATTTTGAATCCTAAGTTTATCAGATAACAAGCCTGCACTGATCCTTAAGCCATATCTGGAAGAAAGAGATGGAGTCAATTCCTGCATCTAACTTTGGCTAGTTTGAGTTCATTTGTCTGTGCCCGAGTTATCTCGTTTGTAAAGTAAGGATAGCTCTTCCATGCCAGGTTTGTGGTTGGATAAAAAGTGAGAACATTCAGAAATTTCCAAAGCAAAAAATATTTTTTTCCATTCAATTCTTCTCCACTTATCTAGTATATCTTAGAGCAACTAGAAAAGTGATCATGCTCAGCAGACATTTCCCATCTGCAAATTTAATTCAGAAAACATATTTTGAAAACCCACACTATACAAAGTGTTCTCCTAGATGATTAGCTGGACCCTGTTCCGGACCTCTTGAAAGAATGAAAGAAACTAACATTAATTGACGTGTGTGAGCTGGATATCTTACTGGGCATTTTCCGCACGCTTTTCCAAATCAGTTTATTCTTTACAGAAATCTAATTTTATGACAGTGCAAACTGTCTCCAACGGGTTCTACCTCCAGGGCCAGTGAGTGGCAGAACCAAGATTCAAACTTAGACCTATCAGAGATCCAATGCCTGGCTGTCTACAATGTTCCACAACCTATATTCTAGTATTTTTACCAGATTTTATTCTGTAAATACTTAGAGGGTGTGTTACCGAAAAACACTCTACAAGATTTTCTAAATAATAAAGAATTAATTGGTAGAAAAACTTGCTTCAATTGATGGTTTTCTAAGTAATGCTTTCAATTGACTTTGTTCATCTGCATTTATATTGCCACAACTCTGTAAATTTTGGAGAGTGTAGCCAATGCAACTAGATAAGAGAAAGCATTTGAGACATAATTGGATAGAGACAGGTAAATGATCTTTATTTGGGATGATTGTATATCTGGAAAAATCCAAGAAAATTAATACGAATGTTGTTATATACGATAATGGAATAAAATACCGCAAACTGACAGCCAAACAAACATGATACATTTCTTTAGGGATAATCTTAAACAAAAGATATGCAAAACCTGTAAGAAGAAAGTTTTAAAACACTATGGAAAGACACAAAAGCCGCCTAGAACAAATTGAAAACCATATCACGCTTTGGGATAGAAAGACAGTCATGAAGATAAGTACTCCCACCCAAAGATAATTTGTGAATCTAATACAATTTCAATAAAAATATCACATGTATCTTCTTTTTGGAGTTAAAACATTGCTAGTAAAGTTCAATTGAAAACAGCAGAGAAGCAAGAATGTCCAGATTAGCCCTTAAAGAGGGCAATGTGAGGTTTAAAGCCACTTCAATTAAACCAATGAGTATTGGCTCATGTATAGACAGACAGTCCAATGGAACAGAATAGAAAATCCAGAATTATATTCAACTGCTTATGAAAATTTAATGTATGATAAAGATGGCACTTTAAATCAGGTATGTTTTTATAAATTGTGTTGAGACAACTGGGTAGCTGTATAATAGCCATATATGTAAAGATATAATGGATCCAGATCATATAGTAAACCAGGATAAAACCAAACAAAGCAGAGGTCTAAATGTGAAATCAAACAGATAGAACAAAACACAGGTGAATTCATTCCTATTTTGTGTGGGGGCAGAATATCTTCCTAAGAATTACTCAAAATCAAGGAGCCGTTATTTTTAAAACACTGATAAATTCAGCTACAATTTTTCAAAAAGTGTTTGCATGGAAAAAAACAAACAAAAGCAAAGTAAAAAGAACCCAAATAACACAGGAAAAAAAATATTTGCAACATATATCAGAGAGAGAGATCACAAAAATCCTAAAATAAGATCAAGCTGACAAAAGATCAGGTGATATGAAAAGATATTTCAAAGTGAAAGCATAAGCGACCAATAAACATATGATAATTGCTCAATCTCATTTATGATAAGAGAAATGCAAATTTAAACTAGACTGCATCTCATGGAAGCTTTGACGCCATACTCAACTGGAAGAGCAGAAGGCCAGCTGGCACCTTCTTGCACTGATGGTGGGAAGGCGATAGGGTACACTTATGAGAAAATATTGACCATATCTAGCAAAATGACACATAATTTCTTTTTGACCGAATACTTGCAATTTTAGAAACTATCCCAATTTAATCTGGCAGAAGTTGGAAATTACTCAGGCAGAAAATTATTCTTTGTGACATTATTTTAAAAGCAAGAAATGTAGAACATTTCAAATCAACTAAAAATGATATTTTTGAGAAAAATCTGTGCTATTTAAATACATTCTGGGTACTAGGTGATATCAATGAATTTTTATTGATAATTTTGTAAGATTAAAACCATAGCATAATGATTACATGAGAAAATGTCCTTTTTTAAAAAAGCAGGTGCATATTAATGTACGTAGAGGTAAAATGGCATGATGTCTGTGCTTTGCTAAAAAAATTTATTACGGTAGACCAAAAATTTAACAACACTTTGAAGTAAGAGTTGTAATAACTAATGATCTACCTACTTTTGGACAGTAACTTAACTTTCTTCCAAATAATTAAATATTACAATTTCATTTTTATAAATTTTATAGTTAGAACTTAATTACAATCATGTAAAAAAAGAATTTGTTTTAGTGTATATAATAGCTTAATGAAACTTAATAGCTTAGTGAAAATATTACAGCTATTTGCAAAATATTAAAAGATTGCATACCAATATTGAATATATTGTTAAAGAATATTCCGTCAATTCAAATTGGTGAGATCTTTAAGCACTAGTGATGCATGCTCCCTTCTGATGCCTGAGTCAGGGAATTATCCAGCCTCTATTCATACACATCGAGCAACAGGGAACTCACTACCTTATGAGGTGGCCCATTGCACCCATGCACAGCTCTGTTAGATGGTGTATTCCTTTTAGTGGGCCAAAGAACATTTTCATCAAGATTTTAGATTTTAGGTTAACCTCTTGTGTTTCTAGAGATGGAAATACAGTACATGAAGAGAGAGTAGAAAGGCTCAAGTAAGGTTTCAGGTGAGGACTGGTGAACCCAAATCAGGATCCTATCCCAGGGACCCAGTCCACAGCCCTCACCCTTTCTCTCCAGGGAGACTAATCACTTTCAGCTTCAGGGAAATGACTCTGATTCTGGCCACAAAATTCTGGTTCCCGTGACATGTTTCTGGGAACATAGTATTATGTACTTGGCTTGCATCTAAATCCAGATCAACTGCCTGGTTTCTGTTTTTCCCTCTCTTTTCCACAGACTCAGCTAAGAGTGAGGGTGTGAGGGAGACGGCGTAGAGTGGAGTGTGACTGCACTGAAAGATTTAGTGATGACCTCAAGGCAAATTAGGAACCCCCTTTGGGGACCCCACACTGAGCTCCCACCCCATGTCAACGTGCAAATGTTTGAGGAAACAATGTTACTCCTGAATCACGTCTTTGCTAACATTTGGCTATTTATTGTGTGTTAAGTGCTTTAACATACTTGCAAGGCTCACAGGATGTTACGGCTGATGTCTTATTATTCTCATTGTAAAGATAAGAAAACAAAGAGAAATTAAGTGTTTTGCCCAAGAAAACATAGCAGTAAAGAGTCAGGACTCAAGTTCTGGTCTATCAGACTCCAGGGTCTATAAATGTGTTCTCCGACTTAAAGAGTTGGGTATAAAATTGACTTCCAAATTCCAGATATGATAGAAATATTTCATAGGTCTAAGTGGTCCTCTCATTACTTGTGATAGATTCCGTACTTCTTTGAAAGGGCTGGAGTCCAGATCAGAAGTTTGGCACCCACATCACTGTCTTGCCTTCTCAGGCATGAACTTAGGTTAGCTAAGTGGGGTTCTATACAATCATGGCATCTCCCCTCTGGGATTGTGTTATCGACTTTTGGATCCAAGTTTTGGTCATTACATTGATTCCCATTAAATTTTGTCTAATTTTATTCAGCTTACTGATTAGCTGGTCATGATCTTTTAAGGCCCTGAATTTGTCATGAAATGTTTTCTAATTCACCTCAATCTGTGAACTCTGCAGTTTTTATTTCTCCAAATTTTTCAATAATTCCCTCCATTGTTGAATAGCATAGGTAGAGCTGAGGACAGATCCCCATAACGCACCACTGGAAATCACATTCCAGTTTGACCTCAATTCCCATCCAGCAACTTGTGATGCAATAATTTAATCTTTCAACTGCAACAACACCCACACATGTGCTTCTCTTCACTTATAGGTATTTCTGGAGAGGACTTGCGTATACCTAAGTGAAACCCATCTGTGTTATGGCTGCCACAGTAACTTTGTGGGGAAAATAGAAAACAGTGGAGGCCTTATGTGACTGTGCTTGGAGAATTTGTATTGACTCTCTTCAACCATTAGTTCCAGAATCTTAGTCAGAATCAATATCAGCTTTCCCATTCTCTCCTTTGTGAAGTTCTCCTCCCCCATTTAAAAGGAGGAAGAAGTGGTATGATTCTACCTCCCAACCTATTTCCTGGTCCCCCATTCCTCAAAGACCAGAACTCAGTATCATTTCAAACTTGTCTCAAAGCCTTTCACACCACTACAGCAACATCCTTTCATCCTCCTGGGAACATTCTAGTTGCTTTTCCTTCAATAAGAAGATTATTCTGCTTCATCTTCACTCACTGCACACAAGTTTACTCTGAAGCACTCCACAGAGAGTACAGGTGTAAAACAGGGGCTGACAGTGTCTACATTCTCTTTGCATACACTGAGGATAGCATGGTGTAAGCAGTAATCATGTTTTCTAGCTCTAAATGGAACCAAATTGGGGAGCTGGGGGACAGACTGTTTTGATTATCCTTATCTTGTACTCTTGTCCCTCAACCCATTTGGAGTTTCAGCTATCCAGGCATAATTCTTTCAGATTTTTGTCACTCTCATTTTTTGTTATTCCATCAGTCCATTTTTTTGAAGAAGTCTGCTTGCAGTCCTGTACTTGTCAGAGCTCTTCCTCTTCTCCCCCTTCCATTAGCAATGTGTCCCATCTTTCTTCCTTAGCAAGACAGTGGGCTTTTCAGTTTCTCCCTGTCGACAGAATCAAAGCAAGTTATGGACTACCAGATAAAGGTCATATTTGTGATATCTTTATTAATATTCTGGTTTACCATAAAAAGATAGCTTATGCCATGTGCATCATATTCAGTCACTTTTTTAGCAAGAGTTTAATATGAACCAGATGCATTGATAACCCTGGAGATGCAGTGATAAATGACATGGATTCTGTCCTCAACCAGTGATCCCTCTGGTCTGTGTGTGCACATTACTGAAGATGGAAAAAGACTGAATATAAATAATAATAAACAGATACTGGAAAAACAAGGGATTGGAATTAGCTTATTAGAGAATTTTTCTGTTGATCAAAAATGCAGTTTTTTCCTGAACTTTCAGTTCTTCTGTCAGAAAATTTGCACAGCCTAGTGAGTCAGCTCTTCAGCTTTGAAATTCTTTGCTAGTCAAATGCTTCCACTTACCACGTCTGTCGGTGACCTTGAGGAAGCTCATAACCTCTCTATACTCAGTCTCTTTGACTCTAAAACTCCCATAAGACTGTTGTGAGGCCCTAACAGGATGATGCCTGGGCAGCGCCTCATCAGGAAGCATCGACAGTAACATCAGCAGTACTAGCCACAATTGACTGACCACTTCCCCATCACATGCCCAACACTCTCCCACAGGTATTACGGGCTATACAGGTACTTACTTCTGTCTTCCTCACAATTAGCTTTCAAGTTAGTGCTGTCCAGATCACTATGCTGGGGGCACTATCACAGGTTAAGCGGTGATGTCAGGGGGCTAACTCAAGCTCTCTGACTCCAGAGTCCTTGGGTTAACCATGCAGCCACGCGAAGAGTAGCTTTAATCAGTTATTAAAATCAGTAAAAGCAAGAAAAAAAAAGTAGCATGAGCACCTCTATTCCTCCTTCATCCATTCCTCTCAAGAGCAACTTTAGCTCAGCAGCTGCTGGGGAGTTTCTGCCTCACAAGTATGTTGTTTCAGTCCCTTTGGTGGATTGGCGTCAGTTCACATGACCCAGGCCCCCCAGGACCCCAAACAATCACTGTTCTCCATGATACTTGGAGCACAGGGCTGTTCGGCGTAACAAAGCTTTTGCTTCCCATACTTCCAGCTGGAAGCCTGCACAGCAGCTATTGTCCAAACCCCGAGGTGGCTGACCAGTCAGCATAGACTCCTATGGTTTCATCAGAGAAGCTTGTATGATGCCCTTGACTCCACCTTCACAAGTAAATTGACTCAGAAAAAAAGAAATACCAATTCTTCCTGCCCTTGATACATAACCAACTTGAGCTGATGACAGCAACACATTTTGATGACAATCCCAAAATATTCTAATGAGTGGACTTCAGAATATGTATGGTCTGTGTGATGGTTAGTTTTATGTGTCATCTAGGCTAGGCTATAGTACACAGTTATGCAATCAAACACTAAACTAGGTATTGCTGTGAGTGTATTTTGTAGATATGATGAACATCTACAATCAGCTGATTTTAAGTAAAGGAGATTATCCTCAATAATCAGTTGAGTTTCTTCCAGTCAATTGGAAGGCCTTAAGAGCAAAACTGGGCTTCCCCTAAGGAAGAAGAAATGCAGCCTGTGGACTGCAGGACCAGCACCTGCCAGGGAGCTTCCAGCCTGCTGGACTGCCCTATAGATTTCAGATTTGCTTCCATAGCCCCCACAATCTAATATGCCAATTCCTTGCACAAAAGTCTCTGTCTCTATCTGTCTATCTGTCTATCTATCTATCTATCTATTTATCTAACTCTATCTATCTATCATCTATCTATCTGATATTTAGGCTCATTTCTCTGGTAGAACCCTGGCTGATACAGTCAGAATCTGTAAGCACCAAACATACTCTCTCGCCAAGGGTACATGCCGGTACCAGTCAGTAATGATTTTTCGCTGACTATGATCTTACACAATTAATTCACACCACAGAACAGAAGAGTGATCAGATCTTTAAAAATAGAACTCTGGAGTCTGAGGCACCCCATGACCTTCCACTTGTGGATTAGTCAGTTGCCATAGAAACTGCTGTAGGTCCCCAACAACCTGCACCTGCAGGTCCTGAAACCCTGACTCTATCACAATAGGCAGGAAGAAGGGAGCCTGCATTGTCAGTGCTCCTGTTGATCCAGAGTGTCAATGCTGGGCAAACTGAAAAGTGAGGCTAAATGGAGGGAAGTAGTCAGGAACAAAGGAATTTAGGACACCACTTTTGTTATCAACCTTGTTTTAATTTTGTTTTCTGATGCACTCCTAAGAGAGGGCCAAAGGATAAGATGGAATAGTGACTAGATACCCACTGGCATTGCCTGCTGTCAGCTAAATGTGCTTCTGACGTCCTCCTGAGAGTTTGTACCTCCTCAAGAGTGTTCGCTATCATGCCCATCTATATGCACAGCGATATTTCACATTTCTAATCAGATTTGAAAGCCACTCTAAGAAATCTGACCTGAGATGTTTTATTAATGACTGGAGGTAGTCCCTTTGTCCATTCTTTACTTTTCACAAGCAATTACCCAAATTGATCCCCACCTCCCCAAAGAAAAATAAATGTCTGCCTACGCTTTTGTATAATGATAATATTGCAAATATAAAGACGTGTAATGACGGCATAATTACAATTGTGTGTGTGCCTCTCTATATATAAAGTGGATATATCAATATAAATATATACATGTATATATTCATGTTTAATTATTTGACATTTAGGTGGCTTTTAATATTTTTTTATAATTTTTTGAATTCCCTTAAAATATTTTCAATATTTGACCTGGAAAAGTCAAGAGAAAATAAAAACCAAATTTCAGAGTGCTAAGTGAAATTAAGTTTTCATTTACAAATTTAATAAACAGTTGGTAGAAGGGAAAGGGATTAAGAACAGAAACTTCATTTATTCCTAAAATTTGTTTTGGAGCATGCCTAGATCTCAAGATATGTTGTGATTGCTATTCAAAAAGAAAATAGAGCATTAAAACCATTTTTATCCCTATGAATTTCATCATCTATGTTTGTTCAGCTACTTTTAATTTTATGTATGTATCATTTTTTTAAAGATTGACATCTGAGCTAACATCTGTTGCCAATCTTTTTTTATCTTCTTCTTCTCCCCAAAGCCCCCCAGTACACAGTTGTAGGTCCTTCTGGTTGTGCTATGTGACAGCTGCCTCAGCATGGCTTCATGAGCAGGGCTAGGTCTGTGCCCAGGACATGAACCGGAGAAACCCTGGGCCACTGAAGCGGAGTGTGCAAATTTAACCACTTGGCCATGGAGCTGGTCCCCTAATTTTATATTTTTAAAGACCAATGTTTTACGTTTAATAGTTTAGTACTAGTTGAGATTTACACTTTTAAAACCTTACTTAAATACTTTAATTTCTTGGAAATGAACACATTTTCTACAAGTAAAATATAAATCTTCTTTTAATTAGTTCCAAAAGCATGTTTTATTGGCATTTAACACCATATAAAGACTGAAATGAGATCTCATAGTCTTATACACATGACTCGGCCATTTCAAAAATTCTAAGCCATATCAAGATAAAGATGACAATAACTAAATATATTTTAATTATACTGTATATCATGTGTATTGATTTTTGCCTACGGAAATAAAAATGTATATAGTATCTATGTATGTATGTGTACACATACAAACATACTTACATATGTGTGTATATATGTGTATGCATATATGTGTATATGTGTATCCATGTATGTGTGTATATGTATGTATATACATATATGTGTACCAGATGTAGAGCTAGATATTTTGCATGTTTGATCAGCTAAAACTTATAGAAGATATGGAAGTTCTTATTTATTTAATTAATATTGGACCTTTTCTAACCTAAATAGCAATTAAGAAGTAGGGACTTTTGGGGCTGGCCCAGTGGTATAGAGGTTAAGTTTGCATGCTGCCTGGAGTTTGCAGGTTTGGACCCTGGGCACAGACCTAGCACCACTTATCAAGCCACGCTGTGGCAGCATCCCACATAAAATAGAGGAAGATTGGCAATAGATGTTAACTCAGGGGCAATCTTCCTCACACACACACACAAAAAGTAGGGACTTTTTTCTCAGACCTCATGGATTGCTTATAGGCAATCGTACGTTAGACCACAAATACTATCTCAACTCTGTGTAAGTCTTACAACAAATAATACCTACTAGGTTTATTTATTTAATTAATGCTTCACATTATTTCAGAAAGAGTTTAAGGCGAGGTATGGGATGAGTGATTCACCCAGCATATTCCAGTTTAGCTTGCCGTCCAGAAGTAATTATTAACAGTCCCCCTTTCACTCTCAAAATTGCACCTAGTAGGACAATAAATTGACTGGCTTTTCTACTTAGAGGACCTCAAAAATACACCATGATAACAAAAATAAGAAGGGTAATAGGAAGGATGGTTTGAATTCCCATTGCTATTGTGGTTAATTCTATTGTTGCTTTCATAGAACCAATAGGATATTTACAAAAACTGCTACAATCGAAAAATAAAAACATAACACATTACAGAGTAGAATGTATAGTAGTCACATTCACTGAACACAATAACATAACTAGAAACTGACATCAAAAGTTTAAATAAAAGCCCCATCCACTAGAAATTAGAAGGTATTCTTTAAAAAAATAGCTTCTGGCTCCCAGTGGAAATCAAAATATCAGTTAGAAAATAACAATAACATGCATATTAATAAACAGATTGTCAAAGATGGATGCAGTTCCACCTGTATTGAAAGTGGATTTCATATCCTAAACGTTTTCATTATTAAGCAAAAATAATAAATAAATAAACAAGCAAACAGAACATTTGATTATAGCACTTTACTGAGGGCAACTAAATGTCTAAGGAAACAAGAGGAAATATGTAATGATGAGAAAAACAAGGACGTAAAAAAACCCATTTTAAATGACAAATTCAAGAGTTAGTTTGCATTGTTTTAAAATACAAACCAAAGGACGTATTTCGGCCAAGAAAAAGTAAGAAAAAAGAGAGAACTTCAATATCAATAATAAGAAATGGAAAATAATCCCAGTTACTAAAACCATTTACGATGAGACAACCACATGCAATTCTGTCCTAAAAAATGTAGAATTGTGGACATAATAAAAAGTTTTGTGGTGAAAAATCAGGGTCAAAATTTGACTAAAAAGAATAAAAAAGAAACCTTAATAAGGCAATAGCTGTAAAAGAAGTTGAAAATCTCAAGGCTCCATCTCTAAAGCTCAAATTTGGATTTTTTTCTTTCACCCTTTCAAACCTTTAGGCACTCAGACTTCAGAATATGGTCATGCCCCATGAACTTCTCCAGAACAAGAGAAAATGAAAACCTCCCACTTCTTTTTCCAAAGTAAACACAACTTTGATATCAGACAGCACGAGCCTTCCACATGAAAACTCTACGAGAGATCGGTCTTTCTAATCCGCATACCATGATTAAATAGGACTTATTAGATAACTATGAAGATGGTTCAGAATTAGGGATCCAATTGAAATAGTTCATCATATTAAAGAAGAAATCCCATGTGGGAATCTTGATATAAGCCAAGAGGTTGTTTTGTAAAATTCCATGTTTTTTCCAAATTTATAAAAGAAAAACTATTAAATTAATTACTGACGGTAAGTACTGACATTCCAAAATATCCTACAGAATTTCTCTCTGAAACCAATCACAAGAATATGTCAAAGATGTAAACACATGGAAAAAGGACCAAAGAAATGTACCACCAAGTTGATGTTGATTATCTCAGAGTGGTAAGAATTTTAAGTGATTTTTTGATTTTTCTCTTGATTATTTCTATTTTTTAAATATTTTGCACTGACCAGGTTTAACTCTTACAATGACGCAATAAGTAACCTTTAATAATAACTTATAAATAAATTTTAAAAGAAAAAATAAAACAAGGTTAAGAACATAAAATGGAAGCTAACATGAAAATGAGTATCATGGAGTTTTACTCTTTTTCCATAGACACAGCGGGTGGTCATCAAGTATGCTCCCATCCAGCCAGACAGGTTGTAAAACTAGTGACATACTTCTGTGTGAGGGGAAATGCCTGCCTCCCAATCTGGCCAGGGCCCCTGCCCAGCACTCAAGCTGGTGGGCCCCTATTCTAGACCACTAGGCTTCACCAGCAATTTAGAATTATTGCCAGCAAACCAGCAGGCCTCAAAGGCACTGCTCTACTCTGAATCCACTCCACTGGCATCCACTCTGAATGGTCAGTAAGCCTACCCACTACTGGTTGATAAACGTTTTGAACATCACCCCTGTCCATGTATGTGCCATGTGATTGGCAGCAGTCATGCAGTTGCATGGGAGGAGAAGTCAGGCAATCCCTAGGATTTTTAAATAATACAAAAGCCAATTGCTCAACAAAAACAGTATTCCCTATATGAAAGAAGACATCATCTACTGTCTTGGTCCCAACCAAGGCTCCTTAAGCAGAGTGCTCTGGTAATATAATCAGCAAGGTCCTCAACAGCATTCCTGCTCTACATTCCCGGGAATTATCAAGGGGCTGCTTCCTAGGGCACCTAAGAGCAAGTCTTGATTATTGTACCTCCAGCTTCTTGCTCTGGCTTATGTCAGGGGACCTTGAAATATTTCCAATGAGGAAATGAGACACAAGGAGATTAAACAATATCTTATTTCTGGTTACATGCTGCTGTGACTATTTATCATACAGTGTCTTGAGCACTTTATACACATTATCTCTTGATTCTCCAACATTCTACAAGACAGGTATTATCGGGAACTATTTTATGCTTGGTATAGAAGGACTTAGGCTCAGAGGCATCAGGTGACTTGTTCAAGGTCAGACAGCCACCAAAGGTCGGAGGCAACATTCAAAACAAATTCTGACTGTCAAAATTTTAACTCTTTAATATTCCAAACTCCAATTCTGTTGATCACTCTGCTATCCTGCCTCTCTATGATTGAAATCTTGATCAGGATCCTTCTAAAACCCCAGCTCTCCCCACCACACTCTTGCTGCCTTCTCAAGTATGATGTGGGGATAAGTACCATTTAAGAAGGTCCCAGGTGTAAGTAAAGATCTTAAAGCATGATGATGGTACTCAAAGCAGTGGACTTTCATCTCTGTTATAAAACAGAGCTTCTGTGCCAGTTTGTTTCCATTCAACTCTCTTCACCATGTGTACACTTTAACAAGATAATCCGAGGAGCCCTTAAATGGAAATGGAAATGGGAACACAGCCGTGAGGGCAGAATCACGCACATCCTGCAGTGATAGATTCGTGAAGCATCTCAGGAGAGGGGTCCTCTGCCCATTTGACCCCAGCCATGCCAGCCGTGCCCCCGGCACAGAGAACAAAACTTCGCCTTATATTCTCCTTTTAT
Source organism: Equus quagga (assembly GCF_021613505.1). Lineage (NCBI taxonomy): Eukaryota > Metazoa > Chordata > Mammalia > Perissodactyla > Equidae > Equus > Equus quagga. The sequence goes on along the minus strand of NC_060268.1, from coordinate 82,727,459 downwards.
CAACAATGTTTTCCTGTACTTTGACGTCAGCGCCCAGATCGCTTGCTGTGATGCATTACACCTTTCATGTTTTCTTTTCAGTCATAATATTGCTTCAGTCATAACCTCGGCACTTTGAGGAATAATTGTCCCTGACAAGAGGGTGAATCACTGACAGAGAGTTGATAAGCATTACATACAGATGACAGAAGTCAGGACATATCGGATTACTGCTGTGAATATAATAAAAGAGAGACTAAACACTTTGGCAGCTCAAAGACAAGCCATTTCATAACTCTCTAGTGGGGCTATTATCTTCCATTTACTGCCACTGATAACCAGGTTGTGACTGTCTCTCCATGATCTAGTTTCAATTCACTTAACACGTTGCTGACCAGACGTGGTGGAGGCAGAGGCGATAATCGGGATTTTTTTGGTATTTGTTTTTAAAGTTTATCTTCTGCATCCCTCTTTCAGCCTGATAAGGCCCTACATGAGGGCATTTTATGCCTTCTTGGAGAAGGCTGAGTGCGGCCACACTCCCTTAATCTATGACTCCCTTCTTCCTTTGAAGCCGCCATATCCAGCTGAGGAAGTGACAATCCACTTTCTCCACTCCTCTGATATACCTGGGCCTAAAACCCTGGTGCAATAAACAGCCAGGCTATTTTTATATTTCAGGGCTCTGAGAAGATAAGATTATTATTTTCTCTTAGCTAGTCTGAGCCACCTGAAGAGAGAAATCAAGAGTTGAGTTGTCTGTCAGTATAGACAGCCAGCAGCCATGAGGATGTTAAACGCACCTTCAGAATGGGGATGCACATGGCATTAATAGACACTGTAAAAGATTTTCTTTCTAAATATGTAAGAAATAATTTTAATTTGTTAGAATTTTGATTGTCAAAGTTAGAACAAAGAAGAAAAACAATAAGGACAGAAAGAAACCATCAAGTGGGCATCATTCTATGCCTGCAGGTAACTGTGCTACTGTCAGAGCTGAATAAAATGTTATGGTCTACAACATGCTCCTTCTTAAATAATGTTCCTCCAAGCTTCTTACAGTTTTGTGTGTACAATGTGTTCTCAGATCCAAGAAATCTTAGATTTCCTCCTCTTTGAATGGATACCCATTTGAATGATACATTTATTGTTTTCATGTTGACAAAAAGCCATCTGTTTATTGGTGACCCACATTGTCAGATCCACTAGATAAATTCAAAAGTATGAGTCTCAGGATAGGAGCAGGCTCCAGAATAAGGCAGGCTGGCATTACAGTAAGGCAGATCTGGAAGAAGCAGGAAACCACCTAGATGGGGCAGAGAGGAGCATGAGAAAATAGAGCTAGCACATGAAAAATGGCCAGTGAGTTTGAAAAATTCAGGCAGAGTTTAAGAAGTTATTGCTATCAGGGTTATGTGAGGCCCAAGCAGGCAGTAAAGTGTTATTTGAAAATTCCTTGAAAACAACCACTTCTGTTGGGTAGCAGACACTGGGCTGGAGCCCAGTGGACCACCACGTACCATTGGGCAGGTTGTGTACTTCCCAACTTCAGGGAGCATCATTCAAAAAAGTCTATGTTAAATTCACACCCTTGTGTTGTGTATTGACTATCTGAACAACAGTACTCAATGACTCTGGATGGGGGTACAAAAGCAAAAAGCCATGCTTTTGCATCCTGTGTTCCCCCAGGATTTCTTCGGAAAGTTCACATGGCGCATAAGTTCAGAGAATTGAAGCCAAAGCCCAGTTGACAAGTGGCCTCCAGGTTAGAAGAGGATTAAGCTGCAGCATGGATGTTGCAGCTCAACCTTGGCAAGACATTCACCACTTTGCACTCTAAGACTAAAAAACTGGTGATGCTGTGTTTGCTGATAAACTTCCTGCTCCAATTCAAATGGCTCAGAAGCTTGAGCAAGTACTCCCAGGTTGATGAGGAGGTTTTCTCAGTAGATATACCTGTGGGCAAGATAAATTAGACCGAGACTGAGAACAATGAGATCCAATTGACATGCGGTGGGAGATAGTCTGTTCCGTAACCACACAGCATCCCCTCTAAACTTGCTCACGTGTTTCCTAGAAGCCTGAATCAATGTGAGGTAGCCACTGCACAGTTGACATGGGGTTTTTACCAACCAACACTTTGAGCCTCAGTTCAGGCCACAGCATTCTGAAAAGAGTAAATATCCATGAATTATTTCTTTCATTTTGGCTTTGCATGTTGATAGCTGCATTCAGCTGAGCCTTAGGAACAAATTGTATGGCATGAGCTTTTATATCTTATGCTTCTAGATTCTAAATCCCAGGGCTAGGCTGCAGTTAGCTCAGATATCGCTCATCTCTTTGGTGGAGGGGCTCCATTCTGCAACAGTGCCTGGGAGCTCAGACGCCAGTCCATGGGTTCAGATGAGGAGAATAAGAAAACCAGAGGAAAAGGATGAGAACCACCAGGATGGGTGTACCCACCCTCTGCCAATCACCAAACATGCCAACCTCAAAGCAACCCTCAGAGATAAGAATTATTATCCCTATTTTCAGGATGAAGTAACACAGATTCAGCGTTTGCCAAGGTCCCTCAGCAAGCAAGTGACAAGTCCACGTGTACGCCCATGCATATGATCAAAACCAAGTTGGTTTGATTCCTCTCAGCTCACCCTTACTATTGGAACTGGGGTCCATCAGCTCCCTCTCTCCCATCCCTGCACCTTCCAGAGAAAGAGCCAACTATAAACTAAAGAGAAAAGTCCATCCAGAGCAGCAGGATATAGGATGAGGAATACAGTCAGATCAGAAATAGAAATTGTTATTACTGTCATCATCACCTCCTCAGACAATACGCAAACACTCGCTTGAGCAGTCCCGAAGCAGCAACTGGAGACACTGGGCAACAGACAGCAAGGTCTTGGCCCCCAGACCGGGAGCCAAATTCCACTTCTCTGGAGGAGATGGCCTGATGTGAGAGTGCAGAACTGCAGTCTTGTATGAACAGAGTTCCAGGAAAGCCGTCTGGACAGGAACTGAGCATCCAGGGGTATATAGGCGGGCCTCTTCTCTCCTGGGCCTGAGGTGCATGTGGAGTGAGAGTGGGGCCAGCTAAAGTCAGGGTGAGATTGCCAGGAAGTAGATTTAATGCTGAATGACCTCAGCAATTGACTTTGTGTTTCTGGTGTCCCTCCCAAAGACACGACCAACCCCAGCATTTAGACTGTACCTGAAGGTAAGGGACCTTTGAAAGTAGCATAACTCTATAGGGACAAGGTGTCAGGAAGGCCAATAGAAATTGTTTCTGGAGATCTTCCCCTAGGCTTCCATATTCTTCCATTGCATTCCAAGCCTTACAGATCACCAACAGGCAAACTAATATTTGAAGATGCTATGAACTTCCTAAAAGTGGCATCTAGGAAAGCGATTTCTGTTATCTTTAGGTATGATAACCTTATCTGAAAAACAATTTACACAAATAACTTAAGGACAGCTTCTGTAAAAGACAGCCTGGCAGTGTGATGTGTGGTTCAAGAGCATCACCTCTAGAGTGGAACAGTTTTATTCCTCTAGTGGCTCTGCCACCTACTACCCAGGGACCTCGGTGGAGTAACTTAAGTTTCTCTTTCTCTCGGTTTCCTCTCATATGAAATGGGGAGAATGATGGGGTTTTGATGAAATTAACTTAGTTTTAAATGTCATTGAAAGTCAGCTCATAGTAAACTCAATAAATGTAGGCTATTAGGGTGATCGTTATCATTATTATAATTAGTTTGAATGCCCAAACATGGAATTTCTGGGGCTTTTCCCATGGATTTAAGAGTCAATGAGATGAATAATTAGAATAGACTCAAAAAAACAGGGTGACACTATAGAAGCTGAATCTCAAGCTTTCCCATACTATTTATATATGTACTTTTAAACAGTGCACAAAACTATTGTCCTATGAGATGTCATGTGCTTTATGGAATAGCCCTTTAAATGTGGCCTTGCTGCACCCTGGGAGCAAGTTGTTACCAGCTGAAATATTCCTGATTTATGTTACAGTAAGTAAAGTCACCCAATAAAATTAATTTCTGATCATTAAGAAAACATTCATTTGGGGATGACTCAAGAAAGATACAATCTGTGGGATTAGTTTCTGAACTATAAAACCATTGAGCCAGGACTTTATAAAATAAAATAATTTTGTGATCCTACAAATAACTGGCTCTTCTGTCTTCCAAAAATCCTTCCTTTGTATACTTTAAAAGTTAGGAATGGATTCTGTTTGAAATAAAGAAAGGCAAGAGTGAATTAAAATGACCCTCAGGATTATTTTTAGAAATGCTTACTGACTAACTTTGGAATCAAGTTCTATCAATCAAACATAAATGGATCAGGGTGGAAATAGTTAATAGGATGGTCATTACACCCATAATTGTGAAAGGTTTCTGCACTCTGAAAACCATTTTCTTAATTATTTTAGGTTAACACTTGTGTCCTGAGCAGGGGCGGGAAGGGGACACGTGTCATCTGAAACCCCAGATATGGTGCCTGGCCTGAATTGAGATAACATTAAAGATTTTATTGCTGATACATTATAAATTATTTCTATTACTGTGGTCCTGCGGGCATTGCATTGTCAGTGCACTTTGGCTATTACCTCATTTAATGTTATTAACACACTTTGGGGTATAAAATTACGGTTTTATCATGGAAACCTTAAACACTTACTTCTAAAGTAGTGAATCAAGTTATTATCTTTACTGACCAGACCCGTTTTATTGTCGTTTTATCACTCATAAAATCTGAGATTCAATTTGATTTAACTATTAAGTAAAGCTTGGTCTACATGAGTTTAAATCCAGCTGTAATATTAATATATTAATATAGAAGATGACTTCATTTTATTAAAGGTGAGGTAACTTAGAAAACCTCTTTTAATGCCTTTCTGCTGCAAAGAAATTTAACCTGACCTATTTGCACTTCTGTTTCACCAACATCGACAAAAATTTAAGATTATCTCCTTGGAGAATGTTGAGCACTATCTCTAACCTGCTTCTGGCCTTTATTAGATGACAGGGACACATTATTAATCAGCCACAAAATGGTATTGCTCATCAAAGTGTCAGGAGGCAATGTCCAATTTTAAAACAAAAAACACTAAGAATCCATCATGTTAAAGAAACATGGTCCACATGTAAGAAATTTGAAATAGAAGTGTGTGAGTATGTCATTTCAATAGCTCCTAAAATGAGAGAACGGGGATGGGCTCCCCAAATAAAGCCGTCCTTCAGAAAATAGAAAACTACAGATAAGAGCATGATTGTGTAAAAGTTTTTCTACAGGGACCCCTTCTGATCTTGGCTCTATGCCTACAGGTCAGAAAGAAAGTAGTTGTCAGACTGATTTTCTTGAAAAAAAAACAATGCTTATCTCATTGTTAAACGCCATCTTCATATTGGTCAAAAAACATTCTAAATGCTATTTGAAATACGCTATAGTCCATGGTAAGAAACCATACAAGAGAAAATTGTTTTATTTAAGTCTAGAGCTTTGCTTTTTCCAACATGCATTATTCCTAAGCATTAAGAATTCAGGCTCCACTACCGAGAATTATCATTATGAGGACATACTTCAATTTTGTAACTCTGAAGAGGCAGGATAGAGTAGAGATTTTGGTTGGCCAAATGTCTAGTATTCTGACCTTTAATTCCAGCACCTGCAAAGAAGAAATAACACCTACCTCCTTGAGCTGCCAGGGACTTCCATTATGAAGGTGTCTGGCACATAGAAGGTGCTCAGTAAGCAATCATTCAATCATTTTCTCTATTCCTGTAGTATCATATCAACAAGAAGTATGGCTTAGAAGATAGCATGCCACTACACCTCTACACCTGGAATCTTAACTAGATGGAAAGATAGCCAAAGGCCGAGGGGGTCCCTAACACATAGTTCAGTGTGTGGGAAGCAATGGCGTTGCTCTATGAGCATCCAAAAAGCATCACACACCGGAAGCTGGATTCGTTGTTTTCTTTTACAGAAATATCTTGCCAGTGGAGAAATCCTCATGTTACACGAGTTAAAGACTTTTTGTCCGCACAGAATCTCGAGGCAAAAGCTTGACATTTATCTAACAAGAGTCAGCCACAAACAACATAGATTGTCTAGTAAAGTAAGAAAGCAGAAAATTCCTTGAAATTGGAAGAAAGCATGATGGCAGCCATATCAAGCAGCTTCACAAGTGGAGAAAATGTTGTGAAAAATAACAGTTGGAGGAGCGGATGAGCTTCATTGAACACAGACTGATAGAGCCAGAATGGGCTTCAGAGATCATGAAATTCAACTGCTACCTTTATAAGCAAGGAAATGAGGGCTCAGCAAGGGTTAGAAATTTGCTCAAAGTCACACAACTATTTGATGGGAAGGCCAGATCCAACGCCCAGGCTTCCTGACGCCCTATGTAGTATCTTCCTTGGCACCATGATGGTTCCTGGCTGGGACAAGGTGGTCAGTCCCATGGCAAGCTATGAATCAATGGAAGCTGTCTTCAGAGCTTCTGCCTTCTGGTTTCATGCACATTTCCTGCAACAAACATTGACTGATTTCCTGCTGGATGACAGGTTTTATGCTGAGAGCCATTGTGAGGCATAGACAACCAAGACTTGTGCTCAGCTTGTCTTTTAAGAAAGGCTGGGCACAAATAGTGGATTCCTTTTCTTTTGTGCATTATCTGTCGTGTGTGAGAAAACGTGTGATTGCATGTACATGTATGTGTGTGTGTGTGTGTGTTTCTCATCAGCAAATTCTGTCTTTATCCTTAGAAGTTCTAAAATTTTATTGTGATGTGTTTGGGTGGGTCTTCCCACTCCCATTCTTTTTGTTTGGAATTGAGTGAGCCCCTTTAGTTGGGAATCTCTGAGGAATATTCTCTCATGGTTGTTTTAAATACTACCTCCCTCCATCCAATTGAATCTACTCCCTCCTTTTGGACTCCTCATTAAAGAAAGAGGAGATTTCTAGATATATTCTCCATGTCTCTTACATTTTCTTCCATCTCTTTATTCTGTTGCACTGTGTTCTAGTAGAAATACCTCCAAATGATCTTTGAGCTCATTAATTTGATCAAAGAGGACTAACTACCCTTCCTCTCCCCTCACCTTGCTCCATCCTTCTCCCAGCTCTAGGTAATACTTTTTCCTTTTCTTGGTTTTGATTCATCCTTCCTTTATTTTATATATACGTATGCAAATATATGTATTATGTATATGTATTTTATATATATGTGTATACATATATATCTCTTAGGTACTACAATATTCCTTAGGTAGTAAAATATCTATAAACATTTTTCTTCAATTTGCTGTTTTTACTTAACAGTACATGCTGAAGATCAACCACATAAGAATGTGAAGATAATTTCCCATTTCTTGTGATAGCTGCATAGTGTTCCACTAAATGGATATACTTTAGGATATTTGATCAACCCCCTAGGGTTTAAATCCTGTCTGTGACCTTGAGCGAGTGATTTAAACTTTATGAACTCAGCTCATAGAACAGGGCCTGGTGGACCAAAGTTGCTCAATAAATATTTGGTAAGTAGATTAAGGAACCCTGGCTGGAAAACTTTATCAGAATTTAAAAGGAAATAAATGTAAATATATATAAGGAACTTAGAACAATCCCTGGAATATAATGAGCATTTAATAAATGATAACTTTTGACATTATTGCTGTTTTGTTATTTATTTCTTACCTATAATCCTTAATCAATAGCAAAAAAAAAAATACTTCTGGTGAGTGAATCAGGATGGTTTATACATCTTATGGTTATTTTTTCCTATCATTGGGAAATTTCATAATTAGCTTTACAAGAAATCACTCTACTTGGCACAAGCACTTATTTTTTAGAAAATAAGTTTTTTATTTTTTATTTTGTTAGGAAAGGCCCTCAGGTTATCAGCTCTGAGATCTTAGAAGCCCTTGCTCTCCAGAGGGGTAATTCTATCGCTAGGTGAGAGCTGATAGGGAAGTTAAAATAAATGAGTAAACTCAAACGTCACACACATGCACACACACACGCACAAATAGCTAGGCAGTGTTTGTTTCCCAATAGAAATACACAATACTACCTTTGAAATATTTTTGCTAAATAATTGAGCCGGAATCTGATCATCCTCTGATCCAACAACCTATTAAGAGGAAATACAGGCATGAGAGAAGAAAATGAAACTAGCAAAGTTCAGCCCGTGGGAAACTTTATAGGAAAAAATACCAGGTTTATCAAAAGTAAATTGCAAGGGAAGAATATATCGAGAAAAATCTATGGATTAAATGAGACTGTACAGCTCCCCATTTCCTCCTTCCCCCAGGCCCCAGAAACCACCATTCTACTCTGGTTCTATGTGTTTGACTATTTGGTATATCTCATATAAGTGGTATCATGCAGCATTTGTCCTTCTGTGACTGACGTATTTCACTTTGCATAATACCCACAATTCATCTATGTTGTTGCATAGTTATGCAGCATGAGTAAGTTCTAGAGATCTGTTATACAATATAGTGCCCATAGTTAATCATATTGTATTGTACACTTAAAAATGTGTTAAGAGGGTAGATCTCATGTTAAGTATCCTTACCGCAATAAAAAAAGGCCAGAGAGACTCTATAGCTGTACACCTTTTAGGGGAAATACTATTGGAACCAACCAACTTGAAAGATTACGATAGATTCAAGGAAATATGAACACTGACAGATATTTGATAATAGCAAGAGATTATTGCTGATTCCCTTAGGTTTTATAATAGTGCTATGCTAAGTTTTTTAAAGAATCCTTATCTTTTTAAAATTTATAATAAAACTCTTTAATGATAAATTGAGTCAATTGTTTCACTGAGGTGAAGATTGGGATTGTTCCAATTCTGATATTTTTCCCACGAATTTTCAGGCTTGTTTGCAGCTTTGCTGGACCTGAATACCTGAGGTTGGCAATCAGAATGGTAAGAAGAGATGGTCCTCTAATTGACCAGTCCTGAGCATGCTCCTAAATCTAGGACGGCAGCAGAATCATGGGGCTAGTGACTGAACCATTCTCCAGGTGCCTAACTGGTAACTACTCCTTTCAGGGAGTCATCAAATACTTGTGAAATAAACTATTGATTCAATTATCCAGCTTTAGAATGACCCAGTAACTTCCAGCTAACTCAGACCTGAGTCTCAGACACCCTTGCTTTCTTGATGCCATTGGTTTTACAATCCTCTCCAGTAAAGCTAGGTTGAACCCATAATTGTTTCTCTATGTTCGGGCACATGAAACAATGTGAGCTACTGAAGATAGCTGAAGCCAGATCTAACACCAACAACTTAGAAGCACCTTGACTTCCAGGAGCCTCAGAATTAGCTGTATTACTTAGTCACAATAACCATACCAGCAGCCTTCACATTTGGCAAGGTCTTATTCCTTTCAATTTCCGTCACGGTAAGCTTCCGTTTTCTGCTTGAATTATATGATCAAATGCATACCCCGTCTTCTAAACTCCCTCAAACTTCTAAAGAAAGCAGATAGCACAAAAATAATTAAATAACAATACTCCCACTTTTGCCCTTACCTAGTCGTGCAACCTTAAACAAGTCGCTGATCTCTGGACCCCAGCTTCTGACTTTTAGAAATAAGGATGTGGACTCCTGCTTGTTGAATACAACAGCATCTGTGTTAGGTCACTCTCCTCTTTTTCATCCGTGGCAGACATTGCTAATCAATCACCTCACTCTCCCAGCTGAATTGAAATAAAATCTAACAACCTACAACTTAGCATTACAGGTAGCCACCACTTATTTTGAGATGAAACTTTTGTCCTGGGTTGAAGGAGCAACCATAACCTGGAGCATTGCCAGACACCACGGCAGATAAAAAGGGCTTAAAGAATCATTCACTGAGTTTTAAATCTTCTGCCCAGAAACTGGCATGCCCTTCTTTGGCTCACATTTCATCAGCTATAGAAAGTTACATGACCACCTCTAACTTCTCACTATGTGGCTAGAAGGAGAGAGGACGGGAAATATAAGATACAATGTTATGTTTATACAGGGCTTTACACTCTACAGACAATGTTTCCATATATTCTTTCTTTCACTTTCCAAATTCCATAAAGAAACCAATAGTATCAACCCCATTTTACAGAAGGAGAAGCTTGAGACTTGAAGATCTACCTCGTTATCACAGATTGGTAAGAGGTGAACCTGGGACCCAAACTGAGTCCAAATTAACTCAAGCTGCAGTTCCTGTTTCTATTATCTCCAAGTTCACTCTAGTGCTTTGAAGGAGAATAGGGCAGAATAAAATTCATAAAGGAAGTACCATATTAAAAGATATAAAAGGTAATGATGGAGGAATTTTGGCTAATTACGTTTATTTACCTCTACTTAGGTACAGAGAGATTTTGAACCAATCATTGTTCTTTATGATTATATACTTGGCACGCATGGATGGAAGTAAACACATAGATGCCATAGAACTAACTAGAGAAAGGTACAGAAATATTATTAGTAAATAGTAGAATAGTGTGATTGAAAGAAAACTGTATCAGTCAGGAAAACTATAGGTTACTCTTCAGTAACAAACCCCAGAAATGTGCCTTACCAAGACACAGGTTGATTTCTCACTCACACCCTACTGCACATTCAGGAAACTGAAGTCCTACTCCTGGCCTGTCAATAACCAGCTTGGTGAAAACCATTTGCTCATGAAACACCCTTAGGCACAAGATTTATTCCAAGGATAAAATTATATTAGGTCTTCAAGTGCTTCAAAACAGAAAGGAGACTCTGCAAAAAGCACAGAGCCTATTTTTAAACAGCCGAGGTAAACGCTGAGAAGCCTGGAGCGATGTTGGTGACTGTGGCCACAGATTAAAGTAGGACAGTGTGGGAGGTACTGGTCCCGCCTCTCTCTGTCTCACACAATGAGTGTTTATTGAGTATTTGTTGTAGGTAAGACAACAAAGAGCACAGAAAGAAGCGAAGACATGACCTATTCTCAATGAGACGGCAATCCGGTCACAAAAAGACGTCAAGTATAAAGTCTACCATGTTTTCACCTCCCGGGATTTTATTTGAGGCTTTCCCATCGTTGGTTTGTTCAGATGAAGGACAGAGCAGACCAGGTCTCAGATATTAAAGCCATAATATTCGAGTAGCACCCTCAAAGTCCGGGGGACTCACTTCCCTGTGAGATGTGCAAGCTATACCCTTCCATCAGTTTTGAAATGTGCTGTGGGACTTGGGGATAAGAAACAGCCCAGGCCAAAGGAAGAAGTCTACCAGTTCATGAAAGTAGCAATTTGCTACCTTGGATTTCACAAGTCTACACGAAGGGGAAAGGATTATTATACTCACCATTTCAAGAAGCTAAAAGCCTGGTTTATAATATAATGTTCATTGAATGAATTCATTCCTTCAGCAAAAAGTGCTTCTGATATACCAGACTCTCTGCCAAGAGCTGGATCGAGGAGGTTTAGTTCTTGAATTATGCCTGTTCTCTGGGAGGTTCATCGCTGTCGGGCAGCCCCACACGTGTGAAGTGCTGGCTCTCACTCACTGTGTGTTCAGACATGTACTCGATCGGCTTTAGGGATCTTTGGACTAAGTTGTGCTTAGCTATACAGGAGTCCACTCTTAACTGCAGTTTCACTTTCTGCACTTTCAGTTACCCGCAGTCAACCACAGTCTGAAAATACTAAATGGAAAATTGCAGAAATAAACAATTCATAAGTTTTAAGTCGTGTGCTGTTTTGAGTAGCGTGATGAAATCTAGCACCCTCCTGCTCCTCCTTTCTGCCTGGATATGAATCATCCCTTTGTCCAGCGTGTCCACGCTGTACATGATACTTGCCTGTTAGTCACTTAGTAGCCGTCTCCCTTATCAGATCGACTGTCGTGGTATCATAGTGCTTGTGTTCAAGTAACCCTTTTTTTACTTAATAATGGCCCTAAAGGGCAAGAGTAGTGATGCTGGCAATTCGGATATGCCAAAGAGAAGCCATAAAGTGCTTCATTTAAGTAAAAAGGTGAAAGTTCTCAACTTAATAGGGAAAGAAAAAAATTGTATACTGAGGTTGCTAAGATTTATGGTAACTTTTATTACAGTATCTTGTTATAATTGTTCTATTTCATTATTGGTTATTGTTGTTAACCTCTTACTGTGCCTAATTTACAAATTAAACTTTATCATAGGTATGTGTGTATAGGAAAATACATAGTATATATAGGATTCGGTACTATCTGCTAGTTTCAGGCATCCACTGGGGGTCTTGGAATGTGTGCCCCAGAGATAAGGCGGACTATTATAATGGGAAACCAAGGAAGGGTGGCAGGCTCAGTGGGTCTCAAAACACCAACAAGATTCTTAAGTCTTGGATTCCCTTTGTCCTGTAAGTCTTACCTGACTCATGGTGTCTTAACTAGTTTCAGATAAAGAGATCTTGAGCTCTCAATCACACGTAGATTTAATGGAGAAGATGGAACCGTTTTTTGAATGCTGTTGGATTAACAATATTAACGGAGGTTCCATATAACAGCCTGAAAATAAGATGAGTATATTAAAGGAACCAGTCCTGCACTGGCACACGCACAAAACCCCCATAGCAACAGAGACGACAGCTTGGTAACAGCAGCTGCTGCTTAATTGAAAACATTAGAAAAATATTACATTATATCTGTATTCCCTGTTTTTATGTTTATTTTCATCACAAGTGAGAAAATAACCCAGGAAAAATACAAAAGAAACAGGAAACAAAGGTTCAAGACTAACAATGGTAATAGATGAACTGTTGCTTGAAATTTAATTTTCCAGGGACTCATTCCACTTTTCATGTGAATGAGCAGTCTTTTTTGTGTTCCAAGGGCCAGAAATTCCTTCCATGATGTTGAATTGAGCTCCTAGTCAGCCCTTTAAATTTGATTATGTTGGAGGAGAAATGGCATATGTGTGGATTTTTGTGTACGTCTGTGTTTGTGTGTCTGGGAAGCTGTGTTCAGATTTTAAAGTGCCTCTACATACACAGAGATAGGTTTGAGACCCACAATCTTACTAATGTGAAGCTATAAGTGTACGTTTTTGAGCAACGACACAAGTCCTGACCTAGTAGAGCGACCCATTCTCACCAAAGCCAACACCAATGTATGAGGCACAATAAGAAGGTTAGTAAGAAAAGAAGATATCCATGTGGTTTTATGCAGGCAAAATAAATTAAACCATGAACAAGTATGAAGGGGTTCATATCTCAAAATACGAAGCAAGAAGTGAACAGAGTTCATTTGATCTCTTCATTCATTCAGATCAGACACTTAAAACTTGCACTGGTGGCTCAAAAAGCCACATAAAGGCAAGAGATGAAGTTTATTCAAGGATTTTTTTCCCCTAAAATCATGCCAGAGATAACAGTCCTAATAAATTTCAGGGGGCCCTAAACATGACTTGGCATGCAGTCAGGATCCATCTGGCCATTGGAAACCAGGAGGCCACATTTGCAAATGAAATTTCCAAATGCAGGCAATGCATTGAAGGTTCTTATTGCAAAATACATATCAAATGTTCTATTTGATATCAGGGAACTCAGAAAAGAATCATTCTGCAAATTCGTAGGTCCAGAAGCTCTCCCCTTCAATTACAGCTGCTGTTCTTTTGCAGTACGATTCAAGTATTTTCGAGACTGACTACATCCTATGAAAGAAAAAAATGCTATTCTGTAAGCTTCTTGAGGTCGGGAACTATGTCTTATTCTGTGGCACATAATGAAGTGTTTCCTATAGTAGATATTCTACAAATAAACATAGCTGTGAAATTTATACGTTACTGAAAGAGAAAATGAAATGGTAGCTTAGACATTTTCCAATTAATCAAGAATTCCAAAACGTTCTTTAATTGATTGATTGATTGATTCCATTAAGATGTAATGAGCACCTACTCTGGGTCAACCAAAGTGCTAGGCTTACACTGTGATTTTCTGCCCAATATACATTGTTCTCTTGATGAAAAAGTTGGGGAAAACATTCTTCCTGTGTGAGTGACTCCAGTTGCTCAACTTACTTTTCAATAAATAAGTTAGTTATTATGTCGAAGGTTTTAGGTAAACCTGATTAATATTGGCAAACAGCATTTGGAAAGAAAGATTCATCTGTAATATGCTTGGGGTTTTTTTCCTCACAAATTAACATAGCCTTTACTCTTTGGTTCTGTGAAGAGAGTGGAGACAAAAGGGCCTTTCTCAATGTTTTCTGCCTAGCAACCCAGGCAAAATTATCACAGTGGTCTCAACATTTTAAATCATCTTAGAACTAGTTCGGGGATAATGTCAATATAGTGGATGTGAAATCACTTGCTAAAGAGACTAATGTTATAATATACATACATATTTTTAAAATATTTTTATAAGGTGTTTTCTAAGTAAGAAAATACCTTATTTTAACTTGAAAGAGGTATTTTTCTCATTTGGCTTTTCAAATTGAAGCAAAGTGCCCAAGTTTTGAAAATTGGACTGAATAGCTTTGAAGAAAACTGAACAGCAGAATTACAGAATGACTTCTTAAAACCCACTAATGAAGGCAGTTGATAAACATATATTATTAGGTTGATGATAACTCAAGAGTGTATTCAAGGAGTATCTAATATTTGCCTCATTGTTGGTGGAAATCCATCATTGAATTGATATATTCTGTTTCTACGATACAAAGATAATCATTAAATAGCAAATCACACACTTAAATTGAAAGAAACAAAGACACACACAAAAAGGATCTCTTTAATGAGTTTATTATTGATTTACTGTAGAAGAAGTTTGTTCCATCTTCATTCAGTATCTATTAGCGCTTCCAAGTCAGACAAATAAATGGAGACTAAATATTTTAAGTACCCAAACTTCTATTGGAAATCTAAATCAGGAGCATAATAAACTCAACTGAAAACTTGGAAAATGCTTTAAGAAATGCATTCTTTATTAAAGGAACATTTTATTAAAGGATTTATTAATAAGTTTTATTAAAGGATTAATGAAGCCAAATTGTAGGTGTAACTTCTTATAGACGTACAATCTTGGAGTTGGAGGGATCTCAGAAGCTACATAAGTCTAAAATAGCCCCCTCTTTCTCAGTGCAGGAATCTCTTCTCTGATATTTCTGGTAAGCGTTTTATAACTTTTGATCATATATGTGCAGAAACAAGGAATAACTATTAATAGGCCAGCTACAGTACGTTGTAAAAAGATTATGTTCATGTCTTGTATCCTCAGGAGTTTAGCAAGAAATTGTATTCTAGAGCCATTAAAGCCTCAAGAACAAAATCCTGAAGAGATAAAAATTACACAGCCTTAATCTGAAAAGACTACATACTGTATGATTACAACTACATGACAGTCTAGAAAAGGCCAAACTACAGAGAT
Source organism: Equus quagga (assembly GCF_021613505.1). Classification (NCBI taxonomy): domain Eukaryota; kingdom Metazoa; phylum Chordata; class Mammalia; order Perissodactyla; family Equidae; genus Equus; species Equus quagga. Next base: position 82,712,086 of record NC_060268.1, on the reverse strand, counting down.
AGTAAAAAGATCACTGATTGCCAGGGGTTGAGGGGGAGAAGGGATGAATAGGCAGAGAACAGAAAATTTTTAGAGCAGGGAAAATACTCTGTATGATACTATAATGGTGGATACATGTCATTACATATTTGTCCAAACCCATAGAATGTACACCAAGAGCGAACCCTAATGTAAACTGTAGACTTTAGGTGATGATGACGTGTCAATGTGGGTTTATCAGTTGTAGCAAATGTACCACTCTGGTCGGGGATATTGATAGTGGGGGAGGTTATGCATGTTCAAGGGCAGGGGTATATGGAAATCTGTACTTTCTGCTCAGTTTTCCTGTGAACCTAAAATTGCTCTAAAATACAATCTCACAAAAATCATACAGGCTTTAGAAAGCCTCAAATTTGATTTACAGTGAAGTGATATGTATATGGAAGGTTTAGAATCTCTGGAGCTCTGGAGTTTTCACTGTGCTGAGTTAGCGCAGTAATGATGGTCAATTACCTGAAAGTAAATAAGAAGCAAGCTATGTCGAGAAGTATGCAAACATAGGTGTGGTGATCAAGGGACCGGGTCATGTGCCCACCTCCACTGCCAGCCAACCATATGCATGTTTGTCTTTGGATGCAAGTTTCTTAGAGCCTCTGAAGTTGAGTTTAAACATGTGCAAAATGTGAATTGTAGCCCTTAACTCTCATGCAGAGTGATTGTGAAGAATACATAAGATAAAATTTGTGACAGTGCTTAGAATTCTTCAGTGACTGATATATGATAAAAATTCCCAAATCTGCCAATCGAATGTAACTGAATCATTGGGATCTCATTTTTGCTATCTAGTATGGATAGAATTAACAGAAAGAAAATTACCTGTTAATATGGAAATTTTAATTGAATATGATAAAATGTCTCCATAAGCAATGAGATTTATGAAAATTAATTAATATTTATGAACTTTTCTTCTCCAATGATGTTCATAATTTTTATCTTCAGAGCATGGTTAAATTATATTCCTGAGATCAAATGGAAGACTCCTTAAGTTTCTTTCAATTGTTCATGCTAAATCCATCATTGTCTAATACGTAAAAATAATAATTAAAATAAAATTAAAAATATAATTAAAATATATCATAGCCCATAAAATAAATATATAATCATATAGAATAAAAATTGTAAAGCTTAAAAATATATTGCAAAATTTATATAAACTTATAATTACATCCTAATCACACTATATAAATATCAAAATTCTTATGTAGCACATGGAATAATTCTAGTGGAAATCAAGCCAGCACAACATATACTTCACATTATTGTGTTATAGTATAGCATAGTTAGTATGGCATATAGTATAGCACAGTATTTTACATTACATTATAATATGTTACACTGATCACATTGTTTTCGGCACAACTTTGCATTGAAAATCAGAAATGGTAAGACACCGCAGTTGAGTTCACTGCAAAAAACTATATTTTTGTTTTTATAATACAACTTCACCATTGTCGCATCACCTAGAGAGACAATTTATTCATTAGGCTCTTGATTTAAAATAATTTTCACTTGAGAATAGATTGAAACATTGCAAAATTTTGCAGCAAAATAAGGTTGTTAAAGGTTTTATATGCTAAATTATATTATTTATGGGTGTTAAAAATCTATGAAGATTATACTGAAAATTAGAATTTCTCTTAATCCTACTGATTAAAAATTTCTCCAATTCAAATATATAAAAAATAATCCTACATTAATATATTAAACCTCTTTCCGATAAATTATGCGTAGGAAATATGATCAGATACCTTAAGAACTGAGAATGTTTGATTATCCTGTAATCTCTACATATTCATTTATAATAAGGGGTAATTCCATTTAATATAGTGATCCTTTCCAGTTGGAGATTTGAGTTTGCTATCTCAGTGCTTATACTAATCCCAGCATTTATGTGCAAGCATATTGATTCGTTTGTGCGGTGGCAGGGTTGGCTGCTGTAGGGGGCTCTTACATCAATTCTAAAAAAAACAGGCTGTGGAAACAATAATAAATATTGTTACTAACTTGGTCATTAAAACATGCTGTTTCCATTTCTGATGGAGGTTAGAGCCAAAAGGGCATTTGAAAAGACAATACCCCATTCCTGTAGGCACATTAAAATTCTGAGATGCCTCCTGGAGATTCTAGAGGAGTGCATGTTAAGAGGAGATTAAATTAATTGGAAAAGCTTCCACAAACTTTTGATGATTTGTATTTCACTGTAATTTTGGCAAGTTGAATAAAAGTATTTTTGAAATTAGTGACATAACACCTCTGACAAATTTGCTGTCTTTCATTTTAGAGCCTTTCCCAAAGGAGGCAGGGAAGAGGGTAAGAAAAAGAGATGGTCAAAGAGGGGTGGGGTACATAGGGGGCGAGGAGTGGGAGAGAGGGGAGAGGGAGCAGAAGGAGGAAATATCCCTTTGCTAATCACATATCACAAGCAATGAAATTCCTCAGGCTCCCAGCCGGCCAGGTGAATTTCAAAGAGAAGTGTTGGGGGGAGTAAGTGTCACTCAAAGCAGATATTTATGAAAGATGACAGTTTGCAAATATCTCAATCTTGGACAAGCCTGCGCCAGTGACACGGAGGAGGGCCGCAAAATTGGACAAGTCAGCAGCCAACATTTATTTCATCAGGACCTGTCCAATCTCCCCTGATGGCTTGATGGTCTGGGGAAAGCAGACAACAGTGGGGCTCATTCTGCTGGTTGCTCTCAGCCAGTCTGCATGGAGCAGTCCCAGATAGTCTAATAAATATGTATAGAAGGATAAAAAGAAGAATTGAGAACAGCTTTGTTCACAGAGCTGGCACGCCACTGGATTTTAGCTATGCCAAAGTGGAAGTGCAGTAATTACAGAAATATTGATTGGTGCTCTTGCCGGCTGACAGTGAGATAGCAGTAAGTCTCGCCAGTGTGGAGACGTTCATCCTGGTACAAACATCCTGTCGGTCCAGAGGCCTGAAGAAGCGATCCCGGTAGATGTCCTTCCCCATGACAGTTGCCCTGCATCCCTGATACACAGAGTGTAGTGAACTTTGTTAAAAATAGAAGTCTCCATTTCTTCCCCAGGGGATGAAATACTAACATGGACCTGAATGAATGCTAAAATAAATATCAAGGGGGAATTATTCCTAGTATTTCTACCAAGTGGGCAGACAGCATGAATGTGAGAAACAGGCTCTTAGAGCAAGCAGCCTCATTTGACAGTATCAGAGGTTGCTACCTGGCCAAACTCAGCCAGGAGATATGTTCAGTTGGATATTCAAAATGCTTTTAATGTACCTATTTTCAATGCCAACGTTAAAAATCAGGAGATTTATGTGAAATGTTAATTTTAGACTTCTCTGAGAAAAAAACACTCAGATTGGACAACATTAGTTGCAAAATACTTTTGACCACAAGCTGGAAGAGCTGAAAAGCAGCCGCTGCCTTCAGAAGATGCATCGCTCCCCGCACTCTAATTTCCCCAAAGCCAGAGCTAAGGATCAGTTAGTTGCCTTTTTCATCAAATTTATACTTCTTGTCATTTAGACTCTGTTTCACTCGTTTATATGACCTGTGTGACTTCTTGAAGCATCTGAGTTTTGACCTCAGAAAGGAAACTCTGTCCTTTGGGTAAGTCGAAATCGCTCGGTTTCTGGTCTTTAAAATAAGATTAATGCTGATTGATTCATATGGCTGTGGGTGAGGAGTAGATATATTCAAGTGATATATATTTTGAAGATATATTTTGTCTTAGGACAAATTTGGGTACATATCAGACATGGAATAAACGTTAGTTTCATTCACTCTTCTCCACCTCTTAATCTTCTTAGGAGGAAAAGAATAGTGTCTCATTTTGAGGGGTAAGTATAGATAAGCGGATATTTCATTTACGTACGTGTGGAATTCTGAAAGCCGTTCATATATTTTAGGGAGTGTCAGATCTTCATAGCTTGTTCCCATGAGGCATTATGCTGCAGTAGCGGTTCTCAGACGTGTGCGTGCATCCGAATCACCCGGATGCCCCAATGCAACACGGAAACACCTCCACAGTTTCTGATTCAGTAGATCCAAGGTGGGGCCCAAGAATGAGCATTTCTAATGGGTTTCCTGTGAGGCTGATGCTTCGAGAAGCATCGTGCTACTTTGTTAGGACTGAAAACATAGAAGCTGGAGAGAAGTTTTGTGTTGTATCCATGACCTCCAGCAGAGAGAAGTCGGGGACACTCTTGTTGTCTGTTTGTTTTTAACGTTTGTAACGAAGTCAAATTACTTGATTCCCCCAATTTTTCTTTCTAGGCAAGAAAGTTCCTAAAGTTCTTAAAATGAGTTAATATATACTAAATAAATGCAAATCTAGGGAGAGCAACTACCACAGCAGAAATATCAGACAATACTGAGTTAATGGCATGATTATCAGCATCCTCAAGAACGAGCACAGTAGACACACAGACTTAAACGTCAAGTAATGGGTTTCTCGTGTTGGTTATCAGTATTCGTGATTGTTTTGGTTGAGATCACCGTTGGTTTCTCTCTGTAGGTAATTGTTTTTCTGTGGTTGTTAGCATTAGTCACCTGAACTGAGTTTTTCAGAGACTCCAGTGTGATTAGTTATTCAGCCACAGTGTCAAGGCAGCACATTGCTCCCATCTGACAGGCCGTGGATGCCAGCCATCTCTGCATATCACTCAGTCAGTTGCCAATGGAGGTGACCTACCTTTGCATAATTCACAAAGCCCTGCTGTGAGTGAAGCTTTCTGAAAGGCTATTGAAATAAACGTTGAATTCAATTAAACACCGTATTCTACTTGTACTCTGCATTTCTTAGAATCTTGAAAAATTAAAAATAAATGTGCTGCAATGCATTTCTTGTTTCAATTATGTGAAGTTTGGTTTCATTTTTCACCCGTTTTGAACAATTCTGGGCCATCTCTGAACACACACAGTTAAGCACAAAGTGGGTTGCGCAAGTTCTCACCCATGCAGGCGGGGCTCCCGGGCAGCAGCACAGAGCCTGACAGGTGTCAGAGCTCCACGGGCCTGCTTCTCCTCAACAATCTGGGGTGAAGAGTAATCGGGACTGCTCCTTTTTTTTTTTTTTTTTTTTAATTTTACTTTCCACCTGGTTACCCTTTAGGACAAACTCCCTCCCCCATTAAATGAACATGGTTTCTGTGGCTTCCAGACAACTCTGTTCTAGGGACAATAGTAAAATAGGCATGAATCTGTTCATATTACCAAAATAGAAATGTAATTGTTTTGCACTAATTGTTTAATGAGAAAAAACCTGAAATGCTCAAAAGTCTGAAAGAGAACATTAAATCTTAACATTCATAGGGCTAACAGACTTGTGGAATGTGTGCTACAGATTATGTAGTGTCTTTTTTTCTCACAAATGCAAGTTTAACCAAACTTCCCTCTTCCTGCTCCTCCCACTACCCCCAGCCAAGTCAAAGAGTATGGGACAGGAAGAAGTTCTTTCTCCATTTATCTTTCAGACTTCAAAATCAATTACTTACTATGTGTAACCTTTCCTATAAGTACCTTTTAACTCCCTAAGACTCAGTTTTCTAACGTGTAAAATGGGGCAATAGTAGATACACTCATTATGCCATTATCAGAAATCATGGAGATAATGTGGGCAATCTGGTCCATAATAAGTAATCTTTACATGTAATAATATCAGTATGTCAGTGGTGGTAATATTCATTGTCATATTAATTGATCATTGTTTTTCCTGAATTCCTAGTTTCTCTTGCCTCCATTTAAGCAATTATCTCATAATGTTATCACCTCTCTTGTCCCACTAGACCATAAGCTTCTTGAAGTCAGGGCAGTGTCTCGGTTTGCTCTGAAACCCAGTTCCTAGCACGCTTCCTGAAATATGCTAAGTGCTCACTACCTGTTTGTTGAATCCATTAAGGAATTCTAATAAGTCCATTCTTCCATATAAAGTTTCAGAAACAACTTTTGCTTCGTCCCAGCTTTTAGTCTAGTGGTCAACACTCTTCTACTCTGCTAATTTCTCATTTTCATACCTCATATGGTGGCCACTGACAACAGGGGTTTAAAGTTTTGATTGGCTGCTAGTGATAGTCTTTGAATTACCATTGCAGTTCCATAATTAATATGCTTGGTTATTTTCTTCTTTTTTCACTGAATGAGATGGAATTTTGACTAAATTTTTTGACTGATGTGTTGTTTCAGCTTTCTTTGGATACAGACATCACTATTACTACCAAAAACTTCACTTTGCCTCTTTAGATACGGTGAATTTCTATCCAGCATTAACTCACGTTACTCCATTGAACAATATCCTAACTTCTTTACCGAAGGAAGAAGGAGCGAGGAAGAAAGAGTGATAATTGCCTAGAGGTAAACTAGACCATATAATTTGTCATCCAAACCTGAACTCTCTTTTTAGAGTGGAAGGGACATTATTAATAGTTACACAGGGAAAATTGGCTAAATATGCGACTGTCCTGGGACAACCAGTATGTATAGTCCCCCTATTTATAAGAAGACAGAGGAAGGAAGAAAATGAGGTAAAAATCTGACCTGAGTTACTGCTGGTTGAAAAACAATGCTCTTGAATATGGATCATCATTCGCTCAAGGAACTCCAGGAGAAAAGAGAATTAGTTCAAATTCAACAAATGTGGGCAAGACCATATAATATTTCTTTATTAGGAATTCTCAATGCATGTTAGGGAAGACTGAGATTTTCATGGAAAAAGAATCTGAGATTCCCAAAAAGCACACATTACATATGTTTACACATATCACATCTGTTAGTGAGTCTTGTTTACCTGGTTAAATGCTGGTCAGAGTTATTTAAACAGAATTTTTTCAAATGAAGCAAAGTAACTAAATAAAATATGTTGTATATAATATTCTTCCCATCAACCAGTTACACAATTACCTATATTTCTCATTTTGTTAAATGAGCTTCATTCCCTTTGTCACCTGAGAAAAGCCATCTTTCTGTCGTAAAATAGGATGGCATATTAATTTGGATGAAGCCAGGTTGATGTAACAAAGAGAGCTAACACTTAGCGTAGAGTATTAAGGAAGTTTCTCTCTGTCTCACATAGCATTCCCAGGTGAACCTTCCAGGTGAGCAGGTGGTGCTGCTCCCTGTGAATATTTGTGGTCTAAGGCTCCTTATTTCCCATTGGTCCACCATTGCTTAGGAGCTTGCTGTCATCTACGTAGTTGAGGCCAGTCACTATGGATTTCCAGTTTTGGAAGAGATACCTCAAATGTCTTATGTCTCCGACCCAAAAGCAGCACAGATCTCTTTAGCTCACTTTCCATGGGAAAAAGCACAGGCCGATGGCTACATCTGTCTACAGCAGAGGCTCATAAGTGTCAATATGCATGACTAGAATATGGCTTAGCAGCCATATGCATGGCTAGAATTGTAATTCTTTGGAAGGAGAGGAAATGAATTTTGTGGACAGCTGGCTGTCTCTTTGTCACGGATGGATAGCCTTAAGAAGCGGTAGACTCTTGCTGCCTGAACTGCGGTGGGATAATGTTATAGAGAAGCTCCCAACCTTGGCAGTGAGGCTGAGGCCAATGACCTCTTCAGCCCTAAGATTCATTTACCCTTTAAGATCAATATCAGCATGAAATAGTCCTTCAAGAGTTGTGAGCTAAGGCATTTTTTTTTTTACTCCTTCTGCTTCCTTTCTTGATTTTTGAGAATTTTGTCCATTTCTTTCTATTCCTGCTGCCACCCAATTACGCTAGGGCCCGAATCCCTGAAGTATGGGCTTTTCCAGTGTCCAGTATCCCTGACACCACTTGCGATATTTTCTGCATACCATCACTGTGTAGCAATGTGGAAAATGATGAATTATCTGTATCATCATTTCAAAGTCTTGTTTTTATCATGTCTGAGTCTTGCTCAAAATGCCCCAATGGACCAGTGTTTGTGAGAAATGAGCCAAAGTCTACATCTCTGCACTCAAGGACAAGAAAAATCTGTGTTCAGTTAACTTTTCGGGCTCACTTCCCATCCTTCAACAATATTAATACTATATTCTACTCACCTTATACCATTACTCTTGGTCAAAGAAGGTTGTGTTTTGCGTGGCCCATTCCTGCCACATGAACTGCCAGCTTTTTGTTCTCAAGGCCTAATCCAAATAACATACTCTTAAGTCGTTTCCCCATCACTGTAGCCAGGAATTACTTTTCCCTCAGTGTCTCATTTCTATTCCATTATATATCTGTAACAAAATTTATTGAAGCTCAAATTTCTCAACAAAGCAATGCATTTATCAAGAAATTCTCAATGCAGTACAATGATTTAGAGTTCTGAATATGGAGTCAGAGGGACCAGGGTTCAAACCCAATTCCACCACTTATTAGTTGTGTATCCTTGAGAAAGTTACTTAATATTTCTTGGCCTCATTTCCCCTATTGAGAAAAAATGACAATGACGGTACCTATCTCATAGGGTAGCTGTAGGGATCAATCGATATTATGCGCAAATCCTTGATAAGTAGTACACATTCAATAAATTTGACTATTATAATATATTCCATGTACCATCCATTACCATCTTTATGTATAATTGTATATACATTCATATTTGATTGAGGAAGTAGCTTGTTCTTTCATTTTTATCTTATTGAGTTGGAAAGGACCTTACACATCATTGATCAAAATGAGCTCATTACTAGGATATCCTCTACGATGCCATCAAGTGGCTGCAACACTATCCAGATGAAGATTCCTCTTAAGGAAACTCATCTTTCCATTTTAGTGTCAGTGGGGAAACATTTTTGTATTCAAGTCTGCCTCTCCAAGTCTTAAGCCCTTTCTCTGGAGCTACCTAGAAGAAATATGACATTGTTCCACGTAGCAGTAACTAAGATCTTGAACTATTATCATGTCAATATTTCTTTTACTTATGCTCAATAACCTTATATCTTTCGTGTAAGGCGTATTTTCCAAGTCAGTTCATCACTGTGCTTGCCTCTATTGGAGAAACTTAAGTTCATTACTATTTGCCAAAATGCAAAGAACAGAACCCAATCCAACATTTCAAAGTGACACAGATTTTTGCAAAATACAATGAGTTGACCTGCTTCATTGTGAATGCTATTATTTCTAGTTTTAAGCAATTTAAAGCTTCATTAGTAAATGTAAGCCCTCATATTATATATCAGTCTATAGTTAAAGTAGACAAAAATCCTTAAATCACAAGTAAGAAGTTAAGAGAGCAGAATCTTTCTTTATAACCATGTTCTTCCCAATAGTCATTTTAACACTTTAGCTTGTAAATTATTCTTACTTAAAATCAGATAATATTACCTACATTAAAGCACTAATGAATGTCTAAAAGAAACAATACATGTAAAGTATTTAATAGATTCACTGTTTTTCAATAGAGTGTTCTTATTAAATCATGTCAACTTCATTTTGTTCATAGGATTTTTTTCCAAAGTTTTATTGTGATAAAATGCACATAACATAAAATTTACCATCTTAATCATTTTAAAGTATACAGTTCGATAATATTAAATACATTCACAATCTTGTGCAACCATCACCCTATCTGCCTATATAATTCTTTTTTTCTTGTAAATCTGAAATCCTATACCTATTAAAGAATAACTCCCCATTTCCCTTTCCCCCGACTCCTGACAACTACCATTCAACTTTCTGTCTTTATGATTTTGACTACTCTAGGTACCACATATAAGTGGAATCACTTGTCTTTTTCATGACTGGCTTAGTTCACTTAGGATAATGTCGTTGAGGTTCATCCATGTTGTAGCGGATGTCAGAATTTCCTTTCTTTTTAAAGCTGGACAATATTCTAGTGTATGTATATGCCACATTTTGTTTATCCGTTCATCCAACAATGAGCATTTGAGTTGCTTCTACATTTTAGCTGTTGTGAACATAGGTATACAAACATCTCTTCAAGATCCTACTTTCAATTTTTTGAAGTATATTTACAGAACTGGAACTGCTGGATCATATGGTAATGTTATTTTTTAATTTATTAAGGAACTATCATACTGTTTTCCCTGGTGGCAGTGCCATTTTATATTATCATCAACACCACAACCCTTCAGTTTTTGATGTGACAAAATTACATCTTTATACAATGGGTCCCCAAAAACATAAACTAATAATTCTTTTAAATGCATACATCTTTTAAATTATACAGAAAACAAAATGTAGAGTTACAAACCATTGTTACAATAAATCTAGCTTTTATAGGTGCCCATGCATTTACCTTAACTGCAATCTTTATTTCGGCATATGGCTTCAAGTTACTGTCTGGTGACCTTTCATTTCACCCTGCAGGGCTCCCTTGAGCATTTCCTGCAGTTCACTTCTAGAGGTAATGAACTTCCTCAGCTTTTGTTATCTTAGAATGTCTTAATTTATCCCTCACTTTTTTTTTTTTTTGAGGAAGATTATCCCTGAGCTAACATCTGCTGCCAATCCTCCTCTTTTTGCTGAGGAAGACTGGTCCTGAGCTAACATCTGTGCCCATCTTCCTCTATTTTATATGTGGGACACCTACCACAGCATGGCTTGCCAAGTGGTACCATGTCCGTACCTGGGATCCAAACCGGTGAATCCAGGGCCACCAAAATGGAATATGCGCACTTAGCCGCTGTGCCACTGGGTCCGCCCCTACCCCTCACTTTTAAAGGAAAGTTTTACCAGACATAGGATTCTTCATTGACAGTTTTTTCTTTTCAACTTTGAATACATGGTCCCACTGCCTTCTGACCTCTGAGGTTTCTGATGAGAAATTTGCTGATAATCTTATCGAGGATCCTTTGTGTGTGATGATTTTCTTGCTGTGATCTTGCTATTTTCTTGCTGTGATCAAGATTCTCTCTTTGTCATTGGCTTTTGTAAGCCTGATTATGAAGTGTGTAAGCCTGATTATGATTATTTGTGTTCATCTTACTTGGAGTTTGTTGAGTGTCATGGATGTTTATATTTATATCTTTCATCAAATTTGGGAAGTTTTCAGTCATTACTTACTCAAATATTCTCTGTCCCTTTCTCTTTCATTTCTCCTTTGGGACTCCCACAATACATATGTCGGTCTGCTTAATGGTGTCCCATGAGCCCCTTAAGCTCTGTTCATTTTCTTTAATATTTTTTTCCTCAGACTTGATAATTTCTAATATCCTATCTTCAAATTCACTGTTTCTTTCTTCTGACTACTTCAATCTACCTTTGAATTTCTCTAGTAATTTTTAAATTTCAATTATTGTGCTTTTCAGCTCCAGAATTTCCTTTTGGTTTCTTTTCAGGTTTTCTATCTCTTTATTGAGATCTCTCTCTCTCTCTCTCTCTTTCTCTCTCTCTCTCTCTCTCTCTCTCTCTCTATATATATATATATAGAGAGAGAGATATATATATCTGAATTATATATATATAATTCAGACATCATTTTACTGACAATTTACATATTCCTTTTAACTTTATTCACATCTTCTTTTAATTAATTTATTTTTTTAATTTGTTTTATTTTATATCCATTTAAAGAGTCTTTTTTTTTTGGTGAGGAAAATTAACCCTGAGCTCACATCTGTTGTCAATCTTCCTCTTTTTTGTTTTTTCCTCTGTGAATCCCCAGGACATAATTGTGTATCCTAGTTGTAAGTCCTTCCAGTGCTTCTATGTGGGATGCTGTGACAGCATGCCCTGACAAGCAGTGTGCAGGTCTGTGCCCAGGATCCAAACCAGCGAACCCTGGGCTGCTGAAGTGAAGCATGTGAACCCAACCTCTATGCCAGTGGGATGGCCCTTTATTCACATCTTTATTTAAGCACATTTAAGACAGTTATTTTAAAAGTCTTTTTCTACTAGATCTGCCATTAGGTCTTTTTCAGGGTTAGCTTCTGTTTGTTTGTTGATTTCTTTTTTTTTTTTTGAAATGAGCCCTATTTTGTATGCTTTGTGATTTTTTGGTGAAAGCTAGACATGTGAATCTAATAATGTGGCAATTCTAGAAATTAGATTGTTCCCTTGCCCAGGGTTTGCTGGTTTTACTGTTTTTGTTCATTGGAGTTTCTCTTTGCTTTTAATTTAATTTAATTTTTTTTGTTGTTGTTGCTTCTTGCCTCTGTGCCAAGGATCAACCTGAGGTGTAAACTTAAAGTCTCCTTAGGTCTTTTCTGAGCCCATGTCTTTCTCTGGGTATGTGTGGTCACTTTCAAATTTTCCCCATATATGCAGTTGCTTTTCAATGCCCTAGTCTTTAATATCTGACTCTCAAATAGGGAAAAAGGGAAAAATGAAGAGGGAGAAAAAAGAGTGCTGGCTCTTTAAATCCCCTGAAAATCACTTCAGAAGGGGAGGGGCTTGCAACAATGGAATAAGGTGCAAAAACAATGGCTGCCCATCTCTTTGTCTGTACTTCAGTGATCAGAAGCAGCAATCAGCAATCAGAGAATAGATTCTTGATATTTGGAGAACAGAATTCTTTTTGCCCACCCTGGCTACCACAAGCTCTAGGAAGTAGCTACTCTAGCAACATGTGCACAGCTTCCTTCCACGGGGCTGAAGCTGGGAGAAGGGTATTGCTACTGTGATAACAGCTGAAAATGACCAAAAGTAATTCAATATTTTGTCCAAGCTCTCCCATGGAAGTTGCAAGCCTTCAATGGACTCCAGAGTCCCAAAATAGTTACATCAGACAACTTCTGCCACTACAATTGTTCTCTAGATGGGGAAGCAGATTCCTGGTGCTTCCTACTCTGCCACCCTCCCAGCATCTTTTCTTCGTACATCTACCCAGATTCCTCTGCTCTTCTTTTAACCTAAAATTTATTCCACATTACATATCATTTTTAAAACAGAGCTTTCACAGAATATAATTGGTCTACAATAAACTGAACATGTTTAAAATGAAAAATTTAGTGTTACAACATATGTATACACCAAGGAAAGCACCATCACAATTAAGATAATGAACATATCCATCACATGCAAAAGCTTCCTCACACTCCTTTATAATTTCTCCTTCTAACCTTTTCCAGCCTGTCCCCATCTCTATGCAACCACTGATATGTTTTCTATCACTATAGATTACCTTGCCTTGTCTGGAATTTTGTATATATTGAATTAAACAAAAAGTACATTATTTTTGTCTGGATTCTTTCACTCAGAATACTTATTTTCAGTTTTAACCAGGTTATTTCTTGTATCAATGATTCATTCCTTTTTAATCCTGAGTAGTATTCCATCATATGGATATACATGTCTGTGTTGTTTCCAGAGTTTGGGTATTACAATTAAAGGTTTCATGAACAAGTCTTTGTATGGAGATATGTTTGTATATTTTTATTTATCTTGGGAAAATTTCTTGGAATGGAATGGCTGGATCACATGGTAGAATTACGTTTAACATTTATGTGTTTATCTCAATTTATTGTGCTCCACTTTACTGCACTTTACAGATACTGCATTTTTACAAATTGAAGGTATGTGGCAACCCTGAGTCAAGCATGTCTATTGGCACCATTTTTCTGATAGCATTTGCTCACTTTGTGTCTCTGTGTCACATTTTGATAATTCTTGCAGTATTTTAAAGTTTTCATTATTATTATATTTGTTAGAGTAATCTGTGATCAGTGATCTTTGATGTTACCATTGTAATTGTTTTGGGCACCACAACCATATAAGACAGCAAACTTTATTGATGATGTTATGTGTTTTCTGACTGTTACACCAACTGCCCATTCCTCCATCTCTTTCCTCTGCTCAGACTTCCCTATTCCCGAGACACAACAATATTGAAATTAGCCAGTTAATAACCCTACAAAGGCCTCTAAGTGTCGAAGTAAAAGGAAGAGTTGGACCTCTTTTGCTTTAAATTAAAAGCTAGAAGTGACTAAGCTTAGTGAGGAAGGCATGTTGAAAGCTGAAACAGGCCAAAAGCTCTTGTGCCAAACAAGTAGCCAAATTGTGAACGCAAAGGAAAAGTTCTTGAAGGAAATTAAAAGTGCTAATCCAGTGAACACACAAATGACAAGAAAGTGAAACAGCCTTATTGCTGATATGGAGAAAGTTTTAGTGATCTGGATAGAAGGTCAAACCAGCCACAACACTCTCTTAAGCCAAAACCTAACCTAGAGCAAGGCCCTAACTCTTTTCAATTCCGTGGAGGCTGAGAGAGGTGAAGAAGCTGCAGAAGAAAAGTTTGAAGCTACCAAAGATTGGTTCATGAGGTTTTTTTTTTTTTTCAAGAAAGGAAGCCATCTCCATAACATAAAAGGGCAAGGTGAAGCAGCAATTGCTGATGTAGAAGCTGCAGCAAATTATCCAGAAGATCTAGTTAAGATCATTAATGAAAGTGACTACACTAAACAACAGATTTTTAGTGTAGAGCAGTGGTCTTCTAATGGAAGAAGATGCTATCTAGGTCTTTCATAACTAGAGAGGAGAAGTCAATGTCTGGTTTCAAAGCTTCAAAATACAGGCTGAATCTCTTGTTAGCAGCTAATGCAGCTGGTGACTTTAAGTTGAAGCCAATGTTTATTTACCACTCTGAAAATCTTAGGGGCCTTAAGAATTAGGCTAAAGCTACTCTCCTTGTGCTCCATAAATGTAACAACAAAGCCTGGATGACAGCACATCTGTTTACAACATGGTTTACTGAATTATTTTAAGCCCACTGTTGAGACCCACTTCTCAGAAAAAAGGATTCCTTTCAAAATACTACTGCTCGTTGACAATGCACCTGGTTCACCCAAGAGCTCTGATGGAGGTGTACAATGAGATTAATGTTTTTTTCATGCTTGCTAACACAATATCCATTCTTCAGCCCATGGATCAAGGAGTAATTTTAACTTTCAAGTTGTATTACTTAAGAAATATACTTTGTAAGGCTATAACTGCCATAGACAGTGAGTTCTCTGATGGATCTGGGAAAAGTCAATTGAAAACCTTCTGGACAGGTTTTCACCACTCTGGATTCCCAATTCTAGATGCCATTAAGAACATTTGTAATTCATGGGAAGAAGTTAAAGTATCAACATTAACAGGAGTTTGGAAGAAGTTGACTTTGAGGGGTTCAACACTCTGGTGGAGGAAGTGACTGCAGATGTGGTGGAAATAGCAAGAAAACTAGAATTAGAGGTGAAGCCTGAAGACATGACTGAATTGATGCAATCTCATGATAAAACTTTAAAGGCTGAGGAGTTGCTTCTTATGAATGAGCAAAGAAAGTGGTTGCTTGAGAAGGAATCTACTCCTCATGAAGATGCAGTGAAGATTGTTGAAATGACAACAAAGGATTTAGAATATTATGTAAATGTAGTTGATATAGCAGCAGCAGGGTTTGAGAGAATTGATCCCAATTTTGAAGGAAGTTCTATTGTGGGTAAAATGCTATCATACAGCATCATATGCCACAGAGAAATTGTTCATGAAAAAAGAGTCAATCGAGGTAGTGAACTTCACTGTTGTCTTATTTTAAGAAATTGCCACAGCTACCCAACTTTCAGCAACCACCACCCTGATCAGTTAGCAGCCATCCACATTGAGGCAAGACCCTCCATTAGCAAAAAGATTACAAATCACTGTAGGCTCAGATGATGGCTAGCATTTTCTAGCAATAAAGTATTTTTAATTAAGATATGCACATTGTTTTTTTAGACATAATGCTATTGTACATTTAACAGACTACAATATAGTGTAAACATTACTTTATAGGCACTGGGAAATCAAAAATTTTTTGTGACTCACATAATTGCTGTATTCACTTTATTGCAATGGTCTTGAACTGAACCTGCAATATCTCTGAGGTTTGCATGTATTTTAAGAAACTACCAAACCATTTCCCCAGGAGATTGTATAATTTTATATGTATTCAAGTCCATTTCTTTTGATGAATGGACTTGATGAATATCCATTGTTTCATCATCATTTGCTGAAATAACTATCTTTTCTCCACTGAGTTGCTTTTCTACTTTTGTCAAAAACAATTGACCATATCATGGATCTATTTAGAAATTGACTATTGTGTTTCATTGATCTATTTATGTATCATGAAACCAATACCACAGTTTTGATTACTGTAGATTTATAGTAAGTCTTGAAGTCAGATAGTATAAATCTTTCAACTTTCTTCTTAGGTTATTTTGTCCTTTGCATTTACTATGAATTTTAGAATTGACTTACTGATTTCCACACATACAAAAAAGCCTATTAGGATTTTAAATGTCAATTTACTCATGCCTATGGGGATAATTGGCACCTTAACAATATTGAGTATTTTGATCCATGAACATGGTATATCTCACCATTTGTTTAGACATTCTTCAATTTTTCTCAACAATGTTTAATAATTTTTAGTATTCTGCCCTTGCACATCAGATATAATATTTTTATATTTTTATGCCTTTGTAAATGTTTTTTTTAATTTTAATTTCCAATTATCTGTTGCTGGTATATGGATATAAAATTGATCTTTGTATACTGATCTTGTATCTTACAACTTGCTAAATTCAGTTATTAGTTCTAGGAGCTCATTTCTAGAGTCCATACTGCTTCTATGTAGCAATCATATTGTCTGGGAGAAAGGCAGTTTACTCCTTACTTTCCAGTGTGGAGATCTTTTATTTCTTTTCCTTGCCCTATTGCACAGGAGACAACCTTCAGCATAATATTGAATACAAGTGGTAAGAACAAACATACTTGTCTTTTTTCTTATCGTAGGATAAAATCATTCATTCTTTCACCATTCAGTATAATGCTGGCTGTAGGTTTTTACACAGGTGTGCTTCATCACGTCAAGTTTCCTTCTCTTCTTAGTTTGCTTAGAGATTTTAACAGGAATGGATGTGGGGTTTTGTTAAATGCTTCTCTGGATTGATTGAGACGTTTATCATATTAGTTTGTTCATATGGTGAATTAGATTGATTGAGTTTTGAAATTTAAACTAAACTTGAATGCATGGGAGAAAGGTCACTTGTCATGATATATTGTTCTTTTTTATTTGGTGCTCTCAAATTAAAATTAAATTTTAATTACTTAAAATTCTGATTAGAATTTTTGTACCTAGATTGTCCATAATTTTCTTTCTTCCTTCCTTCCTTCCTTCCTTCCTTCCTTCCTTCCTTCCTTCCTTTCTCTTTCTTTCCTTCCTTCTTCTGTTCGTTCATTCATCTTTCATTCTTTCTTCTTTCTTTCACTTAATACCGGGAGTATTCTGACCTCACAGAACAAGTTGGAAAATATCCCCTGCTCTTTAATAGTTGGAAGAGTTTGTGTAAAGCTGATAATGTTTTTTTCCTGAAAGTTTAGTAGATTTTGCCAAATTCCTGAAGTCACTTGGGTCTTGAATTTTCTTTGTAGGAAGTTTTTTTGCTTCTTATTTTTTTACTACAAATTCAATTTCCTTAACAGATACAGGGAGATTCAGGTTGTATTTTTCTCTTTGAGCTTTGGTTGTTTGTATCTTTCAAAGAATAGGTCAATTTTAGCTAAGTTGTTAAATTTATTCTCATAAAATTGTTTACAATATTCTGTTACCATTCTTTTGTTATTGGTAAACATCACAGTATATGTCATCTCTTTCATTTTTAACAATGTTTATTTGTGTCTTCTTGCTATTTTCCTGAACTGCCTACATAGAGATTAATTGAACCAACTTTTGATTACATTTATTTTCTTTCTGTTCTATTTCATTGATTTCTACTCTGATACATTTTGTTTTCTTTCTTATGTTCTTTTGGGATTAATTTGTCCTTTTTTTCTAGTTTCTTAGGCTGAAAGCTGATGTCATTGATTTGAGACATTTTTTCCTAACAAAGTTGTTTAGGGCTGTAAATTTTCCACTAAGCATTGCTTTAGCACTAATCCACAAATTTTTATATTTTCTGTTTTCATTTTCACTCTGATAAGAATACTTTCTAACTTCTCTTTTAATTTCTTCTTTAGAAGTATATTATTTAGCTTTCAAATATTTTTGTTTTTTCATATATCTTTCTTTTATTGAGTTCTGATTTATTTCTATTGTGTTCAGATAATGTATAAGGTATGACGTGAATCTTTTCAAATCTGAGACTTGTTTTGTGGCCCAGAATATGATCCATCTTGTTGAGTGTGCCATGTATACTTCCAAAAAATGTGCATTCTGCTGTTGTTGGGTGGAATATAAGTACTAATTAGGTCTAATTGGTTGATTTTGTTGTTCAAATCTTCTATATTACTACTGATGTTTTATCTACTGTATAAATCATTGAGATAAGGGACTGGAATCTCAGACAATAGTTTTAAATATGTATAGTTTTCTTTGCAGTTTTAACAGTTTTTCTTCATGTATTTTGAAGATCTGTTACTAGATAAATAATTGTTTATTCTTGATGAATTGACAGCTTCATCTTTATGAAATCACCTTTTTTATGTCTATCAATATTTTTTGCTCTGAAATCCACTTTTTCTGACATTAAAATAATCACTCCAGGGGCCGGGCCAGTGGAGCAGTGGTCAAGTGTGCATCTTCTGCTTTGGCTGTCCTGGGTTCTCTGGTTTGGATCCTGGGTGCAGACATGGCACCCCATGGCAAGCCATGCTGTGGTAGGCATCCCACATATAAAGTAGAGGAAGATGGGCATGGATGTTAGCTCAGGGCCAGTCTTCCTCAGCAAAAAGAGGAGGATTGGCAGCAGTTAGCTCAGGGCTAATCTTCCTCAAAAAAAATAAAAATAAAAATAAGCACTCCAGCTTTATTTTTAATCACACAGCACATTTTTAAAAAACTGCTTTACTGAGATGTAAATCACATAACATAAAAATTTATTGTTTTAGCATGTACAATTCAGTGGTTTTAACTTATACTTGTGCAATCCTCACCACATCTACTTTTGGCACATTTTCATCACCCAAAAAGAAATCCCACACCCCTTAGCAGTCACTCTCTACCCCTCTTCCTCCGGACTCCTGGCAACCACTAATCTCCCTATGAGAGGGTTGGTAATTTTTCACTCTAATCCTTCCAGTTGTTCTTTTCCAGCCTTGGGTACATTCTTCACATGCATGTGCTCATCAGCACCCAACTGAATAGTCCAAGGGGAGTCTCTGAAAGCACAAAGGAAAAGATTTACCTCTAACCATGGTGGAACCAGATGGACCCAGTTTGTGATTGCCCACTAAGGAGGACGTGAGTGGAAGATCCTACCCCCGCGGCACAAATCCTGCCCTTTTCAAGCACCCAGAAGTGACAAGTGTTCTTCAAAAATGTCCAGATCACGATTCAAAAGACAAAACCAAAAACAAATAAACAAAAAACAGTCCAGATCAAAAAACAATTAATATGATGCAAAAGAAAGAATAATTTTTCCAACAGATCATTTCAAGAACTTTTTCTAGATCTTGATTTAAATAATTAGCACTTGCTCACATATAGAGAAAACCCGAGAACATCCAGTTTTCACGCCTCTGTGCTACCACCAGCCCCATTCTGACTTTAAACAGTTTAGATCTAAGAAAGGATTTGTTGCCTAGCATGTATGTCAACCTTTGCTGCACCCGTACTCTGCTCTCTTTCCTAGGGATGATGAATCCCTCTCTCAGAAGGTAACAGAGGTAAAATCAGATTTACTGACAGTGAAGGTCCCACTTAACCTCAGTCAGGCTTTCACTTCAACCATTTTTCTCACCTCTCTGTTGAACTCTCTTGGTCTATATGTAAATGTCCACAAAGCTTCATAAAGCCCTTGTCAATTAATAGCACTTGGGTGGTGTGCTATTATTTCATCTGTGCTCCCTTTGAAACATACTGTATACATCAAAACTCCAGAGTGAAATGCCCTAGAGAACATGCAATGGTTGGTATCCCTTACCTATCTCCACTTCATAAATCCATAATCAATTGGCTATGCTCATACATCTATACATTGATCCTAGGCTTTCATAGCAAAAGGCTTTCTCTCTCCACTTACTGGTCTGAAAGCTATGCCAGCCCATAATCAGAGACTTTATATGGTATCATGGAAGGCCTAATCTTTCCATAACTTACACTCCTACATTAAGACCATTGGGTATATCTCACCATTGTGATTTCATTTTTTTTTTTCCTATTCACTCCGTATTATTCAATTCATTATATATAAAGAAAAGTGTACAAATCGGAAGTGCAGAGCTTGAATTTTCAGAAAGTGACAAGTTCCATGTAACCAACATTCAAGTCAATAATCAGAATATTCAGAACTCCCTGCATAGTCTTTTTTTTTAAGTTGAAGTATAATTTACATACAATATCCTATTAGTTTCAGGTATATATTATAGTGATTTGATATTTATATAGATTATGAAATGATCACCATGATAAGTCTAGTTACCATCTGTCACCATACAAAGTCATTAAAGTATTATTAACTATGTTCTCTATGCTGTACGTTACAACCCCATGACTTATTAATTTTATAACCGGAAGTTTGCACCTCTTAATCCCCTTCACCTATTTCACCTGTGCCCCTAACCCCTCCCCGCTCTGTTAACCGCCAGTTTGTTTCATGTGTCTGTAAGTCTGTTTCTGTTTTGTATTGTTCGTTTTATTTTTTACATTCTTCATATAGTGAAATTGTATTATATTTGTCTTTTTCTGTCTGACTGATTTCACTTACAATAATGCCCTCTAGGTCCCTCCATGTTGTCATAAATGGCAAGATTTCATTCTTTTTATAGCTGAGTGATATTCCATTGTGTATATATATATATACCACATCTTCTTTATCCATTCATCTGTCAATGGACACTTAGGTTACTTCCATATCTTGGCTACTTAAATATGGCCGCAATGAACATAGGGGTGTATATATCTCTTCGAATTACTGTTTTCATTTTCTTCAGATAAACATCTCGAGGTGGAATTGCTAGGTCATATGGTAGTTCTATTTTTAATTTTTTGTGGAAACTTCATACTGTTTTCCATAGTAGTTGTGCCAATTTACATTCCCAGCAATAGTGCATGAGAGTTCCCTTTTCTCCACGTCCTCACCAATACTTACTTTATTTTTTGTTTTTTTGATAAGAGCCATTCTGTCAGATGTGAGGAGATATCTCACTGTGCTTTTAATTTGCATTTCCCTGATGATTAGTGATGTTGAGCATCTTTTTATGTGCCTGTTCACCATCTGTATTTCTTGTTTGAAAAAATGTCTATTCAAGTCCGCTGCCCATTTTTCAATTGGGTTGTTTGTTTTTTTAATACTAAATTGCATAAGTTCTTTATATATTTTGGATATTAACCCCTTATTGGGTGTATGAATTTCCCATTTGATAGGTGGCTTTTTTGTTTTGTTGATGGTTTTCTTCACTGTGCAAAAGTTTTTTAGTTTGATGTAGTGCCGCTCATTTATTTTGCTTTCGTTGCCCTTGCCCGAGGAGATCGGTCTAAAAAAATATTGCTAAGACTGATGCCAAAGAGCTGACTGCCTATGTTTTCTTCTAAGAGTTTTATGGTTTCAGGTCTTAGATTCAAGTCTTTAATCGCTTTTGAATTTATTTTTGTACATGGTGTACAATAGTGGTCCAGTTTTATTCTTTTACACGTAGCTGATCAGTGTTTCCAACACGAGTTATTGAAAAGACTGTTCTTTCCCCATCGTATATTCTTGCCTCCTCTCTCGTAGATTCATTGACTATATATGCATGGGTTTATTTCTGTGCTCTCTATTCTATTCCATTGATCTATGTGTCTGTTTCTATTCCAATACCATAGTGTTTTGCTTACTATAGCTTTGTAGTATAGTTTGAAATCAGGGATTGTGAAATTTCCAGCTTTTTCTTTTTTCTCAAGATTTCTTTGGCTTTTTGGGGTCTATTCAGGGTCTTTTGTGGTTCTATACAAATTTTACGATTCTTTGTTCTATTTCTGTGAAAAGTGCCGTTGGTTATTTTGAAGACAATTGCATTGAATCTATAGATTGCTTTGGGTACTATGGACATTTTAGCACTACTAATTCTTCCAATCCAAAATATCTTTCTATTTATTTGTGTCTTCTTCAGTTTTTTCATCAAATGTTGTACTTTGTCAATTCATGTTTACTTTCAGCTACAAATTCTTTTTAGAATGCCTCTTTGAATGTTGAGTTGAAGACTATATCTTTATGTAGAAATCATAATAGATTAATCATTCCTATATGCGTGATGCTTTAGCAGTCCTGCAGTTGATTATCCTATGTTGTATAAACAATATTACTTGGCTAATATGTTTAAGAGAATTGACATACTCATTGGTATCCAAGAAGTCACTTAACAAGACTCATTTTCTTCTCTTGCCTTCTTCTCATGTGTAAATAAAGTTCAAACTATCTTTTTGGTGTATCAGATAAAGTCTCTGAGATGCATGCAAATATTGGTTCCATTTATGTTGTACTAATATGTCACAAAACCTTTAAAAAATAAGTAACTTTCCATCAAGTCACTTGTAATCTGTGTTCTTTTTAAATGGATTATAACTATTACCATGACAAGTCATATATACAAAATTATATTGATTCTTGTACTCATATACTTACAAAATTATTTGAGGTAGAAGAGACCTTAGTTATGTTTTCAAATATTTGTACTTTCCAAAAGGGAATTTCAACCTGATATTTGAAAGTGCTCATAAATAGGTGTACTAAAACACTTTTTTTAGTGTTCATTAATATATTAACCTATTTTAAAAAGGAAAAGAAGTATCTATAAATAATAATGATGAATTTTCTTCAAACTAATGTATCGTTTTAAAGCCCAGGCAATCATTTCTCTAAAACCTGAGTGAATCATCAGAAGGGGAGAGTCATCCATCAGGCAAAATGCTGGGAACTACAATATCCCATTCCCGAATTAATCCTTAAAATAGCTGAATAGTCTCTCTGGAGCCAAGGGGGAAAGGGCATACTGCCATTGTAAAAATGTGGTGTATTCTACAAAATTGTTCTAATTATCAGAAAACTCAATCATGCAACAGAAATGTTTGGAACCATAATAAATTTAACATTTTGCATGCTGCTTCTTTGGTTAGCATTCTTACCTGACTAAACACAGAGATGTATGTCTTGCTGAGTGGGATCAGGAAGTTTGGAAACTGAGCTGAATTGTTCGAGCTAACAGAGGAAGCTTAACATAGCAAACTTCCAGAGTACTCACCTGTGGAAGGGACAGCCACCGAACTTACAAGCTTACTACGTACATATAGGCATTAATATTTGAGACAGTGATGGAAAATTAGCTTAGTTTAGTTTTTAGTTACTGCCTAAATGGGATGCTACTACACACTTTTTCCTGGGTCATGCTTATTTTATTTTAAAATATGCCTTGGCTTATTTTTACATTAAAAATGTCGATATCTGCCTCATACATTTTAATAGCTGTAAATTATTCTATGATGCCAATATATCATTATTATTAAAGATGTCTGCTCTTGATAACACCTTAGATTGTTTGCAATTCTGTTACAAATTATTAGAACATATTTATCTAAGATTATTTTCTCAAAGTGGAATTACTTAGCCCAAGATTTCACAAATTGAAAATTTTGATAGATAATGCTAAATTGTCTTCAAAAAAATTTAAATAGTTATAATCCAACAACCAGTTTCACCACAATAATACTAACTCTTCTTCTGAGAATTGCTTTTTTCTTTTTTATATTGTGTGAGTTAATGTGTGTGTGTGTCTTTTTTTTTCTTATTGAATGGTGGGAAATTTTTACATATTCAGGATATAAGTTATCAAATGAATAGATGTCAAATATATTTTCTGTATTTGTTGCTGGATTTTGAACTTGAAGATATCTTTTTCAAGAAGTTTTTCAGTATATTTAACCAAAACTGGACGCCTTACATGGGCGAAGGATTCTAGATTTTATGTTCTACTTAGAAAGATCTTTCTCAGTAAAATATAGAACTATTTTATTCTAACACTATAATTTTTAAGGTTTAGTTCTTTGATCTATCTGGAATTTGTTTTGCATACATTTTGTGGTATGAGTCTAATATTATTTATTTCATAGAGATAGAAACTGTCACAACATCAATTGTAAATAGTCCATTTTTCGTTACTCTTTTGAGATGGCGCCACAAACTAAATTTCTTATTTTCACCCATTGGGAAAAATGTTTATTATATTCCAATATCACCTGCTTTACTAACTGTAGGGTTTTCTTTTTAGTTTGTATTGATTTTCCTTTTGCCTCACAAAAGTCCTGTACGTATTTGTGCAAGTTTTATTTAAGATAAATTTTAGAGCCAAAATTTCATAAAATCTTCTTTTGGAAGCTTGATTAAAAAGCATGGACCTTGCAGGTGAATGACTCAGCAACACTGGTTTCTCTTTCTCAGGTTTCATATGCATGGAGTGGTGAAATTAATGGTACAAGCCTCATGCAAATGTTATAAGGATATAATGAGTTACTATCAGCTTTTGATAGTGCCTTGCACCTGGTTAAGTATGGTTATCATTATTATTACATGTTTTTCCATCCAAAAAAATGGAATATACTTACATTTATTTAGCTCGTTAGTAAATTTTTAAGTCTTTTTTCCCACTTAGGTATTGAACATTTTTGTTAGTTTTATTTATGGATACTTTGTTGTTTTTATTAGTCACATGGGTGTGAGTGGTCTCTACATTCCTTCCCTGGATATTGCTACTGTATAGAACAGCTATTGGTGTGTTTATCATATATGGAGCTACCCAGCAATCTTCTTGCTTTTATCTTTCTTTTTAAGCTTTTTTTTTTTAGCAGTTTTAGGTTCACAACAAAATTGAGCAGAAAGTACAGAGATTTTCTGTATACCTCCTGCCCCTACACATGCACAGCTTCCCCCATTATCAACATCCCACACCAAATGTAGAGTGCTACATTTGTTACAACTGGACCTATGCTGACACATCATCATCACCCAAAGTCCTTAGTTTACCTTAGAGCTCACTCTTGGTGTTGTACACTCTGTGGGTTTGGACAAGTCTATACTGACATGAATGTTTTTTATCTTTGTTGTTTCTGTTGTTGTATTGAATTTGGTTCCATTCACTAAGTGGATATCAGATGATCTTCAAAGAGTTTTCTTCTTTCTTTTTAATATGTAAACATCATCTTCTTTTCCTTTGCTTGCTTTCTTGTCTAAGGCATCCATAGCAGTGTTGAGTAACCGTGGAGCTAAGAGGCATCCTTACCTCATTCCTGGTCCTAGGAGCTGGCTGCAGGTTTATAGTAGGTCTTTCAAAAGAACAGTGTCAGGTTAATGAAACAAAACATCCCAGAAAATGTATGCTACTTTCAAATTGCAAATATAATACACACTAATTGCACAAGATGACAAAAGTGAACATTTTTTTACATTACTAATTCCAATAGGTACTGTTTTCAAAGATAAGTACTTTTCAAAGATAGGTACTTTTTGCATACTTCTATCCAATTATCTATAAATATTGTTTTAAAAAGTAGCTTATTTCATAGTCTTTATATAGAATTTGTATTTTGCTTAATTCACTCTACTAAAATGCAAGCATTTTTTTAAGATTATTAAGAGATTTTATCAACATTGTTATTAACGGCTGCATTTTATTTCAGTGTCAATTAGATTAACATCCCTGCAACATTATGTTGAGATTGTTTCCATATTTAACAAGAATAAAAGATTATAGTTTTTCATAAAAATTCTGTACTAGTGAGCATTTTCAGGAGATTGATTCTGAGAAGCAGAATTAATGAATCAAAAGGAATAAATATTATAGGACTTTTAATACATTTTGCCAAAGTGCCTTACAAAAAGAATTTTTGTAAATCAATGATGTATAAGAGTGCCTGTCTCATTGCACACTGTCCAGAAATGAAGATTTTCATATTAATTGTCATTTTAATAGGTGTAATAATTCTTATATTTATTCATATTTCTTTACTCTGAGATTGAATATTTAATTTTTTTTTTACCAATAGGTGTTTACGAATCCGAGTTCACATCCTTTCACTAATTATTAGGCTTCAGAGATGTTCATATTGATTGAGGGCTTTGAAAACTAAATAAATTAACCTTTTGTAAAACTGGCTGCAGTTTATTTTTCCCAATTCTTTTACCTACCCATTAAAACATGACTGTATTTTTTAGGTTAGGAAAAAAGACTCTCTTCAATTGCTTTTATTTATTTATTTATTTATTTTGAGGAAAATTAGCCCTGAGCTAACTGTTACCAATCTTCCTCTTTTTGCTGAGGAAGACTGGCCCTGAGCTAACATTCATGCCCATCTTCCTCTACTTTATATATGGGACGCCTACCACAGCATGGCTTTTGCCAACTGGTGCCATGTCTGCACCTGGGATTCAATTGCTTTTAAACTTTGTTACTTTTTCAACATAAAGATATTTATGCCTGTGTAATTTACACTTGGGAAAAATTGAAAACAACCTGATGATCAATGATCAGTGGAATTGCTATGTATATTATGGCAGTATGATTACATTTATTGACCATGAAAAATGGTCAAAACATTTTAAGGAGATTGAGAAAACATATAATAAAATTCCATATCTGTTAAAAATATGTTTTTAACATGTATATATAAAACGAGAGAGAGAGATTTAAAATGTAGAAAAATAGAGGCAAAAATTTAGTTGTTATTTTGAGATATTGGAATCACAAATTATATGAATATATATATGTTTAAAACACATATATGTTCTAAACATATACATATATACGTTTTAAGAATCCTCCCAGAGGATTCTGCTTTCTTATGTCAGCTTAAGTTCCTGTCAGACCAACCCACCCACAGATAAAACATAAAGTCTGTGGAAAACACAAAGCAACTGTCAGATGATTCTGGAGAGGAGCACACAGTGGGCATATTTTGGAAGGGATTTAAAACTTGGAAGAAGGGACAGCACGGGGTGAGTTTTCTCTCTTTGTGGCTTTAACCTGAAGGAAGACCATAGTCACAGTGCGGTATGGGACAACTAAAGCTTTGAAAAGACCCCAACATATCTCTGGCCAGAAAAAGACAGAAACCAGGGCAGCCACAAGCACTGCAAAGTGAGGGAGAAGTCTTGGAAAGAGGAGAGGATGAGAAGGGGAGCCCCAGGTTCTGTCTGTGCAAACTCGGCCCAAATCTCAGGAGGACCACAGAACAATATGTGTGTCGAGGGAGGTGGGGCGGGAGGTGCGGGGGTGGGCATGTCAAACAGCACCACTAGGGCTAAGAACTGAACTGAAGTCTGAGCTGCTGCCAACTCTAGACAAGAAAAAAATCAGCACTTTGTGCCCACCAAGCTAAGTTCAGGTTAAAACAAAGGCAACAAACATCTCATGAGGAATACAGTATAAAATCTCCACAACAGGACATTCACCATGTCCCGAAGACAATAAAAACTTACTTGACAGTTGAACTATTGGTAATTTATGACCCATTTTCAATTAAAAAAAGATCCAAAACAGAAGCCAATCCTCATATGACCCAAATGTTGGTATTTTTAGATGAAGAATTTAAGCAGTTCTTATTACCATGCTCAATGAGATAAATGAAAATACACTCGTAATAGTGAAAAGTTAGGAAACTAAGCAGAGAGTGAAATAGAAAATATAAAAAGGAGCCACACTGATATTCTAGGACTGAGAGATACAATATCTAAAATTTTAAAATCACTGTATGGGCTTAATAGCAGAATGGAGATAATGGACAGGAAAATCAATTGGCCTGAAGATAAATCAATAGAAATGATACAATCTGAAGAAAGAGAAAAAAGGCCCAAAGTGATCAAATGAACCTCTGACACATATGGATCAAGATCAGTTTATCTAAAATGCATGCATTGGAGGTGAGGATGGAAAAATGAGGGAGAAGTGGGGACATAAAAATGATATTTAACGAAATAATTGCCAAAACTTTCTCAAATTTGGTGAATGGTATAAATTTATACTCTGAAAATTTCAGAAAACTCCAAAAAGGACAAATAGAGTGAAAAGCAAACCAAGGCACATCATTGTCAAACTCCTGAAAACAAAAATAAAGATAAAATCTTGAAAGCAACCAGAGAAAAATGACACTGTATGTCAGGGGCACAATAATTTCAATAACATGCACACCTCCTCAGAAAAAAATGAGTTTGAAAACAAACAGAACCATATTTAAGACCCTACAAGCAAAAAACACCTAATCCAGAATTCTATATGTAATGGAAATATACTTCAAAAAACATTTCTTGATAAAAGAAAACTAAAAGAACTTCTAAGCAACACACCTTAGTACAAGAAATGGTAAATAAATTTCTTTAGGCTAAAGGGACACTTCACCAGAGTGAAACTCAGATCTCCAGAAGAAATGATAGGAATCAGAAATGCTAAATATCTGAATAAATATGAATGGCTGATTTTTTTCCTCTTTTACTCTTCATTTCTTTAAAATATATATGACTTTTTAATGCTATATATATGTGTGTATATTATATATTTAGTAACAATATATGTATATATTAAATGTATATTTAATGTATATATTTAATGCAACATATACATTTTTCTTTATATATATATATATATTTGTCTTGTAGGTATATTATTTCATTGACGGACTTCACATGAAGTCTATAGTATAAAGATTGCCTAGTGTTGATAAACTGACCAAAGTAAAAATTGGTTATTTGAAAAGTAAACATACTGATAAACTCTTCATTAGACTGAGCAAGAAAAAAGAGAACACAAAACATCAATATCAGGAGTGAAGGAAAGGTTAACACTACAGAATTAGCAGAAATTAGAACTGTAATAAGATAACATAATGACCACGTCATCTCCCAAAACTTGAAAACTTACATGGAATGGACTAATTACTGGAAAAATAGAACAGGAAAACTGACACAAGATGAACCAGAAAATCTGAAAAGCCCAATACCTACTAAATAAATTAGATTTGTTATCAAAAACTTTCCCACTAAGAAAACTTCAGGCCCAGATGTTTTTAGTGGTGAATTCTATCAAACTCTCAAGGTAGATATAACCAATATTATACAAAAGCTTTCAGAAAACAGAGGAAGAAGGAATACCTCTCAATTTTTTGCTGAGGTCAGCGTAACCCTGACACCAAAATTTGATGAGTGCATTGCCAAAATGAATAAAATCACCCATGAACATAGATGCAAAAATTGTAACAAACTGCTAGCAAACTGACTCTGAAAATATATACAAATCGATAACATACCATGACCAAATAGGGTTTATCCAGGCAGGAAAAACTATTTTAACATTTAAAAATGAATCAATTGTAAAAACATAGCATTGGGTAATTTCTGTTAGTCTGGATTGACCACAGGTTTATGTCCAGAGCCACTGATTCTATCAATGCTGAGGAATCTATTAATTAAAGATCGGATCTGTAGATGAGGTGTTTCAGAGCAGATGCTATCAGCTTGTCAATATTGTTGACTAATAATTAGATTTATAAATTGAACCAGGTTTCGGTGTAGCTTAGCTGGGTTGGGGAGGGTGTAGGGGCTCAAAGATTAAACTGGTCACATACCTAGCATGCTCCTGTGTGACCATGCATAGACTTTGGGGCTGAAATTACTTTACACGCATGCCAGGAGTGGTGTGAGACCTGGAGGCAGTGACCTGGTGCAACGCAGCAGGGGGAGGGCAGAGAGCCTGTGCCCGAGACTCCTGGACCCCTGCCAACGTGTGTCCTCCTTCTCCTGTTCCTCTTCTTCACCCTTTGTCTGTAAGAAAGCTGGCTCATACGTACAAAGTGTTTGAGTCTCCAATTAACGTCATAATTTGCCATATTTACAGTCTATAAGAGAAAAAATATACGATAATTTCAATAGATATAAAAGAAGCATTTGATGGATCTCAACACGAATTGATGATGAAAACTTTCATAAATTTCAATTCGAAGGGATGTTCCTCCATCTGATAAAGATCATCTCCAAATAACGTATAGTAATATCATATTTAAAGGTGAAATATTTACTGCTTTAATATAATCAGAACAATAAAATAAAGATTCCCACACTTACCATTTTTATTAAGCTTTATACTGGAGGTTCTAACTACTGTAATAAGGAAAAAGGAGAAATAAAAGATGTAAAGACTAGAAAGGAAAAACTAAGATTTTATTTGAAGATGTCATGATTATTTACATTTAAAAATTCTGAGAAATCTACTAAAACTAAAAAAGTGAAATAGAAAGGTCTAGGGTTCAAAGTAAGAGACAAAAACCAAATGTATTTTTGTATACTAGCACCAAATAATTAGAAACTGAAATAAACCATTTATAATAGCATCAAAAAACATAAAACACTTAGACAAATTTAAAAGAGCTGTATAAGTCATTTACACTGAAAACTATAAAATATTGCTAAGGGATATTAAAGACCACCTAAATGAATGCAGAGATGTATTATTTTCCTGGATTAAAAGATGCAGTGTTTTTCCTCGAATTGATGAAAATGTTCAAACTAATCCTAATCAAAATTCTAGCAGACTTTTTTTAGAAAAAAAGTTCCAACTTTGAGAAGATCGTTCTAGAATTCGTATGGAAGTTCAAACCAGCTAGAAGAGTTGTATTTAAAACAGAAGAATCAAAATATAAAATGTAACTACTTGATTTCAAGACTATGTGGTGTTACTGAAAGAACAGACATTCATATAAATAGAACAGAATAGAGAGTCTAGAAATAGACTCACACAAATATGGCTAATTGATTCACGATAGTTGGGAATGAGAATTCTTTACAATAAATCACACTGAAACAATTGGACATCTGTATGAAAAAAAAAGTGGCCCTTATATCACACACAGTATACAACATTTACTAGAATGAAGCATATAAAGAATGCCAAAGGTAAAACCTAAAACAAAGGAGGCAAAAACTTTTACAACATTGGGGAAGGTAAAGATTTCTTAGCTTGGACAACACACAAACCATTAAAAATGATAACGATGACCGTTTCAAAATAACATGTGGGTTTATTTAATAAAATGAAAAACAAAGCACAGAATGATAGAACAAAAAAGTTTGTAATTCATATATTTGGTGAAGAACTTCTACTCAGAATATATAAAGAACTCTTATCATTCAATAATATGAAAAAAGAAACAACTTTTTAAAAGGCAAAAATTTAAGCATTCTTCACGAAAGAAGATACATCATCAAAAGATATCACTATATATCCATTATAATGGTCAAAATTAAAAAGACTGACAACACCAAGTGTTGGTGAAGATGTGGAAGAATGAAATGGGACAGTTACTTTGGAAAACTCTTTGCAGTTTCTTAAAAAGTCCAACATACACCTACTTCTAAGCATTTACCTAAGAAAATACTTATACTTCTAAGTATTTATCTAAGAAAAATGAAAGTATATGTCCACACAAACACTTGTATAAGAACGTCCAAAGCAGTTTTGTTTTAAAGAGCCAAGAACAGAAGCCACCCAAATGTCCATCAAGGGTGAATGGATAAATAAAATGTAGTTTATGCACAATATAGAACTCTACCTAACAATAAAAGAGAACAAGTTAGTGACATGCAATATGCATCTTAAAGTAATTATGCTATGCTATGTTAAAGTGAAATTTTAAAAAGTAAATACTGCATGCTTCCACTTACATTAAATTCCAAAAAAATGCAAACTAATCGACGTTGACAAAAAGCAGATCAGATCGTTGGTCTTCTTGGGGCAGAGGAAGGAACTGACTGCAAAGAGACATGATGAAACTCGCTCATGTTGGAAATTACCGGCATCATGATTGTGGCAGTGGTTTCACAGTTAGATATGCTTGTCAAAATGCACCGAATCGTCAATTTAAATGGATGAAGTTTACTTCATATAAATTATATTCCCCAAATTGATAAAAATATTCTTCTGCAGCAATAAAGAGGAATACATCTTACCGGATATTGAATTATAAATTATCTGTAAAGAAAACAGTGTTTTGGTACATGCATAAATAAGCAGATGAATAGAACAAAACGTAAAATGCAAAAAGAGGCCAAATGGAAATATGGCATATATAAAAGTGATATCTCAAAAATTGGTGGGAAAACAAGTGAACTTTTTAATAAATGGTGTTAGGATCATGGATCACCATATGGAATATGATAAAATTTGATCTGGCTTCACACTTTACAGTATGATACATTCCAAATGGATCAGAGATTTTAAAAAGAAGTGGAGAAACTCTTCTACAACCTCAGAAGGCGAAAATTTTCTAACTATGACTCAAAATCAGTAAATAATGAGGGAAAGAATTATAAATCTGACTATAACAAAGAAAATGCATTAGAATAAAAGAAAAACACCAAGAGTACAGTAAAAAGGCAAATGTCAAACTTGGGAAAATATCTGCAATTTATACTACTGATGAAAGATTTACATCCTTAGTATGTCTAGACCTGTTGAAATAGAGACAAAAATGACCAAGAACCTGATTGAAATATGAGCAAGAGATATGAATTGCCAGTTCACAGAAATATGAAACCAAGTGACCCTCAAATATATGAAAACATACCAAACTCACTCATAAAAAGAGAAATGTGAATTACAACTACTCTGACACACAATTTCTCACCTATCAGACTGGCAAAAGTCTGAAAGTTTGGCAACCTGCTTTGTTGAAGTGGCTGTAAAAAACACTCACTTTCAAAGTTGCCAATGAGACATACTACAATTAAAATAAGTAAATTAAAAAACACACTAGTACAGCCATTTTGGAAGACAGTTTGCAGTTTCTTACAAAATAAAACATAAGCTTACCATAGAATCTAGCAATCCCGCTCCCAGGTATTTTTTCAAATGAGTTCAAAATTTGTGTCCATGAGAAAACTTACCTATGAATGTTTATGGCAACTTTATTCATAATTGCCCAAACTTGGAAGCAGCCAAGACGATCTTTTAGTAGGTAAATGGATAAACAAACTGTGGTCCATCCATACAACGGAGTGCTACTCAGTGATAAAAAGAAATGAGCTATTAAGCCACAAAAAGATGTGGAGGAAGCTTAAATGCATATTTCTAAGTGAAAGAAGCCAACCTGTAAAGGCTACATACTATATGAATTCCAGCGATACGGCATTCTAGAAAAAGACAGTATAAGCTCAGGAGTTTGGCATAAGGAAGAGACAAATGACTAGGTGGAGCATGGGGGATTTGTAGGGCAGTGAGACTATTCTGTGTGACACTGCCATAGTGGATATATGTCATCGTACATTTGTCACAACCCATAGAACTGTAGCACACCAAGAGTGAACCCCAATGTAAACTATGCACTTTAGTTAATAATTATGTATCAATATTGATTCATCAATTATAACAAATATACACACAAATGCAGGATGTTAATAATAGGGGAAAGTGAGGGGGGAGCTGTATGGAAATGCTATTTTCTGTATGATTTTTATATAAACATGAGAAATTTTAAAAATAAAGTATTTTTAAGTAAATTAGGCTAAACAATGATAAATGCTTTGGAATAAACAAAAGAGAGAATGGAGAATGGGAGATGGAGCCTTGAGGTAGTGCAAGGAGGCAGGAAGGCTGGGTGTGGTATTCATGGTCGGGGTAGGTCTCATGGAGAAGGTGAGACTTGAGCAGGTTTGGAAGGAGGTGAGACAGTGCATTTCAGAGGCAAGAGCATGATGGGGAGAAGGAACAACTGAAGGCAAGCTCCCAGAAGAAGAGGCTTATCAAAGAGCCAGGAGGCCAGGGTCACCGGAGCCGGCCATTATATGGACAGAAGACTTGAAACCCGGAAGAATGAAGTGACTGGCCTGAGGTCACATGACTCACGATTTTCAGATTGGTCAGAGAGAAACACAGCAGCTCTCATGTTGGGCAGCCCTGTGCCCCGTGGCCTCAGTGTGAGCTGTGTAACGGGGCCTCCTGAGACACCCTGCAGCAGGATCTGCAGAGCTGTGCACGGTCCCAGACAAGCTTTCCTCACACACCAATATGAGTATTTGGCCTCTTCCTCCAATCTGCAGACCATGTGGTTTCACTTTATTTCTTACCGAACTCAGATGGCACCCTCAACTCCTTGTTATTAAACTAAAGGAGATAAATTATTTTTAATCTGAAACCCCTCATTAAGAGAAAAGAGGCAGAAATTTTAGCTCTTGGCTGGAATGCAGACAGCAGGGAAAAACAATTGATCTCATTCACAATGTGGCTGGAGGCAGGAGCAGGTCTACCACAAGACAGGAGGACAAATACAGACTTTTCTAATGTTTCACTTAAATGTCTCCTGAGTATTTTTGATGGCGAGTGTCAGAGGCCCTTTCCGAGTCACAGAGGGCAGGCACACGCTGGAAGGCAGTTAGATTGGCAAATGCCATGATTGAAACAAGTCCTTGTGTAAACGAAATGCCAAAATAAGTCCCCTTGCTTAAAAATGGCATCAACCCAATTTCTGCTTATGTCTCAGCTCCCCTATGCCAGAGAAATGACGTAGGAGAGTTAGCTAACTCCTTTCCACTCTAGAAAATCATCATCATTTCTTAATAGGCTTTGGAGGAAGATTAAGCAAGTTGCTGTGTGTAAAACGCTCACCAGCGCCTGACAGAGAACGAGTACTCAGTAAAATTTACCCTAAAAATGAAGCTGTGGACCCTGATCTGGGCACAGGCTTCTCTTTATTCTCACCAGCAAAGTAATCATGAAAGAGGAGAAATGCTTCCACAGAGCCTGGAGAAGGTTCATGTAGCTTCTTAAAGAGTGATGCCAAATTGCCATCCTTGGAAATCTAGGGTCCCATGAAATGTTAATAGCTGTTCCGTGGTCAAATGTACTTGAACAAAATCTGTCAAAACAGAAAAGAAAATGAGTTTCTTTACTTTTTTGTAGATTTGAATAAGTTAGTATTGAAGATATAAAATGAAACGGCATGCCTTGGCCTGAGTTTCAGAAGGATGACTTTGGCACTAGGACAGGTGGCTGGAAGGTCACCAGACTGGACAAAGGGATGAGAAATGATGCAGGCCATGGGAAAGGGCATGACGGCATGGATGTGGGCTACACCGGAAAGCTGGTGCCCGGCGAAAGGTCAGAGGCACACAAAGGAGGAAGTTTCCGTTTTCCTTGGAATGTGGCAAAATCTAAGACAAAGAACAGAGAAGGAAGAGAGAAGATAACAAAGAGAAAGAGGAAGAAAGGAGAGGAAGAGGCAGATTCTTTGTCTGGAGTTCACATTACCCAACAAAGATTATTAGATCCTTAGTTTACTTCGTCCTCAAATTTCCAAAAGGTTAATATTTATCATCTCCACTTTCCAGAAAAGAAAACTGAGCCTCACGGAAATTACTAACTTGCTTGTGTCTTTGGAGCTAGTTATGAGCAGAGCAGACTCTCAGATCCATGCCCTTCCATCTACTACAACCCTCTGCTCATGAGTTCGCTCGTAATATGGCAGCTTCATCAGAGAGTTACCGGAAAAACCGTAAGAAAGCTTCATCCCTTTTATTAAATCACCTTAACTCCAGAGAGTCAACTTGAAATCGATTACTGTCAAATGTGTTTTGAGTGTGGCTCCCTGCTTGGAGCAGCAGAGACCAGCTCTGCTTTTGAGCTGAACTGATCGTCCTGAACTGGTCGGAGCACAGAAAGGTGCTACACCCCTATCTTGATCCCTGAGACTATCCCTCCATGAAAATATTTCATGTAGTTCCACAAGACTCAATTTATCCCGTAAAATAAATAGCCAGGGGCCGGTTCCATGGCCGAGTGGTTAAGTTCCCACGCTCCGCTGCGGCGGCCCAGGGTTCAGATCCTGGGCGTGGACATGGCACCGCTCGTCAGGCCAGGTTGAGGCTGCGTCCCACATCCCACAACTAGAAGGACCTGCAACTAAGATATACAGCTATGTACTGGGGGGGTTGGGAAATAAAGCAGAAAAAAAAAAAAAGATTGGCAACAGTTGTTAGCTCAGGTGCCAATCCTTAAAAAAATAAATAAATAAATAAAAAATAAATAAATAGCCAGTCCAGGCCACCGTTCTTTGATGATCAAGTTTGCAGAATAAGAACACATTTGAAGGTATGTTAGAGATAATGCCTTCTTTGTTGGACGAAGGAATGGTGTGGTCAGGAGTCTCTTGTCCAGATAGCCCCCTCTGCCAGAACCCACCTAATGACCCTCAAGGGCAAAGTAGTTCCACTTCTGACCCACCTTGTGAGGTGTTTGTGAGGATCAGCTAATTAACATATCAGTGAAGATACATCCACATGGCACATGTGAACCCCCCCCAACCAAGGACACCAATTTGACCCTTTGCTTTTCAAATGTATCCCCAAATCCTATGATGTGGGAGTGAGCACAAGTGTGTCAGAGACTCACTTTCGGCCTCACGGGCACTCTCTAAGGAGAGTCATGAGCGGTTTTGCTTCATAAATCTCCACTTTTCCTTTGGTGACATGAGAATAACAATGATCTGTCCTTAGAGTGGCCAGGAGAAACGAATGTAAATCACTGATCAGCCTTTAACAAACAAGTTCCCTCCCACCAGGACTGGAACAACGCAAGAACTTAAATTAGGATGGTGGATGCAAAGGGGGCTGCTAGTTACTCTGGAGGCCAAATAGTGTGCCCAGCTTCATCAGGAGTAAGACTGGTAGGACCTGCGTCCATCCCCCTCACTCCTAGGGGTCTCGCCACACCTTCTGCTACCCTTCTTCCTGCAAGCACCATTAGGGGAAAAAACAATTAAAGCATAATGTCAAAATACATTTGACTGTGTCATAACCTCGGTGTAATATGACGCAATGTAAATTTAAATTACACAGTATGCTTTAGTTCAGAAGACCAGAGGCATTGGGGGCACCCCTGAGTAATTAGCAGCTAATGCAATCCAGGCAGGCACACTGTACTCTATGGTCGTCAGCATTTATGCCCACTCGGAGGGCAGCCCCTTTATGTAAATATAAAAGGGTAATTACGATGGGAAAAAGATGGAGCAGGTATTGTTTATTGCAGCCATGAGGAGGAGCGGGGTTTTGAACGCACAAAGCAGCCAGGCAGCGCGCAGCCACTTCAAAGAGCGACAGAGAGTGGAACCCGAGGCTCAGCCGCTCCAAAATACTCTGCTCAGGACGCATCAGTGGCAAATGGACACACGCAGCGAAGAAGTTGCTGGAGCTTATTTATAGAAGCTTTCCCTCATGTCATCTTTAAACATAAACAAAAGAGAAGTCACCGCGCTGATTGGCTTTATCAACGGCATATGGAATAAATTACGCCTCATGACAGGCTCCAAGCCACTTTGCCACCACAGCGCGCGGATGCTGCGCTTAGCGGAGTCCCGTTTGCCAGTCCAGCCACAGGCTCTGAGAGTCCCCTGTAACTGCACAGATGAATGGGGGAGTGGAGGGAGCAAGGCTGGCTAATTGAAAAGGGGGAGCACTTTACAAACACCATTACATGAAATGTGAGAAGTGTAACGTGGCAGGAAGCAGGCAGCACCTGGTGTCAGCGGCTAATTGTGTTGTTTGGTGGCATGTTAGCCCAGCGCGCTCCTGCGAACCCCAGCAGCTCACTTGCCTTGCAGGCGCCTCGTGCTCTGACTCAAGGCTTGGATTACAGGATGGACCAGTTGGGTGGCAGCATCCCCCAGGACTCAGGTTTCATTGAAATGGACGCATGCACAGATGACATGCCTTGCTCTTACCCTTGCGGGGCTAGGACAAGAGTCATTTTTGCCACTTACGTGGAGATGTCTGGTTAAAAGAGGAAAAGTGAATTCGAGGAGTTTATTGGATTTTAGTATGTTCGAAAAAAAAGAATATAAAATGATAAAAAGAAAAAGAAGAAAGGAGGGAGAGAAGGGGGGCCTAGGAGGAGAGGAGAGAGGAGAGGAGAGAGGAAAGAAAATGGAAAAGGACCGAAAAAAAAAAAAAAAGGAAATCAAGCAAGAAAGCAATCAAGCAGAAAAATGAATTTTGCATACAAGAAGATTTTTTTCAATTATAGTCGATTTTCCATATGACATGGTAATATCCATAAATATCCCCCATCCGTTGTTAATATTTGTACACACAGGCATAGGAAATAAAGACAAATCTTTTCAGCAGAAATTAATCATATTCTCAGGGAAGATTGACCTTTGGATGCCCTAATATTCCATTTATTCCAAACCCTAATATAATGTGCATGTGCCCTGTTTATTCAGGGTTCCTTACTAGAAAATTAGCATTCAGTCAAAAATTTATATTTACAGAGAAAATTATCAGAATCAGAAGGAAAACTAATGAAATGAGATATTTCATGTAGTTTTTACATAGTAACAGCTCATAATCTGTGATGGACATGTGTAATAAACTAACAAAAGTCAAAATAATTTTTAAAAAGATCAAATTTTACAATTTTACATGCAATATATTTTGGCTAGATCTGATTTTCTAGTCACTTTTTTTGAAAAGCTTACAACTTCTGGCAAGTTTATTTTCAGATTTAAGTCTAAGATACATTGTTAAATGTAAAGCAGTTTCAATGGAGGTGACAGACCTTGTGATTGAAAGATGAGGCATTTGGGAGTGAAATAGTCCAAGCCTATAGTCCCATTTGCAATAATTTGTAAGCTGTGTGACTTTAAGCATGTAGCTCAACCTCTCTGAAATTCAGTTCCTTCATCTGTAAATTATGAACAATAATGTCCATTTTGTAAAGTAGAATGAGGACTAG
This sequence comes from Equus quagga, assembly GCF_021613505.1. NCBI lineage: Eukaryota > Metazoa > Chordata > Mammalia > Perissodactyla > Equidae > Equus > Equus quagga. Next base: position 82,673,427 of record NC_060268.1, on the reverse strand, counting down.
AGAAAAGATTAATAGAAGGCTGAGCACAGTACCTTTTGTATGTTCAACTTTAAGTTGTTTTCTTTTTTAATTTGAAGTACTATTAGTATTTAGGAGAAAACCAGTGGATATCTTCTGATTTTTAAATAATGTTAAAAAAAGTACTCCAAAAAAGCACCCAATGCATGAATATATTCTTCTAAGCTTCAAACACCAAATAGAAATGACAGATAATCTCTCCTTTGCCTCAAGATAATGTAAATTCCGCAAGCAGACGCGAGACTTACCCCAGAGTGGGTCTATATTGAGTGCTTATCCCCAGGGACATACTGTATACGTAACTCGATGCGTCTGTTACTGTTGTAATTGGGAAGCAGGAAAGCCACGGTTGTGTAGAATGAGAGGCGAGGCTCCCTGCAATGTCAATGAGGTAGGATCACAATGACATTTCCAGCATAATGTTAGCCAATTAGATGTTGGATATATGTATGCGCTGCTCTGAACCACCTGTCATGTGCCTGGGTTCCTAATGGGGAACAGGAGGAGGTCATCAAAAAGAAAAGCAAAAAGCAAGCAAAAAAATGTGAGGGTATAGGCAAGATGGGCTGAAAACAGCAGCACTCAGGGAGAAAGTTACAAGGAAAGTGGCCATTGAATAGTTTTTTGGAGAATTGCGATGGTTGCCCAGGGTCTGCGTCAGGGTGCCCTGTTTTGGAGAAAACTTTGTGGTTGCCCTCCTGGCAGCTTAATGAAGCAATGCTACAAATCATCTCAGAGGCAACAAGAGGTGCTAAAACTGGCCCCTTCTTAAGCTGCCACCGAAATTTTTTTTTTTAAAAAAAAGCCCATGTTCTCCCAATGAGGTTTTTCAAAAATGAATTACGCCATTAAGTGCCAAGAAGAAAATTAGCTATGAGCTTTTAAATTTAAAACGATCCCCTTTTTAATTGTAAAACAGTGGCACTTAACTGCTATTGATCCTGCTGAGACACATTAGGGAACAGGGTCACCATAACTGTTAATATTCACTGCTTAGTGAAAGAGCATCAAAGGACATTTAATGTCACAGACTTTCTTGGGGAGTTTTTAAAGAAGGTTTGAACCAGCCAGCCTATGAATGAAAAGGACATGAGGTAGACAAATGTAGAAACAAATGTGATAGCAATTTTCTGCTAATCAAATCATAACTCAAGATTGATTTTTTGGCAAAACTTTATGTCATATAGATTTCCAAGGCTGGTCGACATTTAAAAGTCAGAGTATATATTTTCTATAGACTGGGATTTTTTAGAGCATTGTCCAATAGGGAATTTTTGTTTGTTTTGAACACAGACGTGTAAGAGAGAGCTTCCCTTCTGGGGAAGACCATTCCACTTTGGCATACTTCAGAAATAAGGGGTGTGAAATGTCAATGGCATTTTATTCAAAACTCAGTCTGCCCTACTTTTTTTATTGGATATGACAATAAGCCACAGGTGAGTGTTCGGTTTTTCTAAAGGTAGAAATTACATTTTTAGAACACATTCAGAGGTTTTCTCCTTTTGCCCAGATCCTACATTAAATTTGAAAATATTGAATTTGTGGCATTGTTGACTTGTAGAATGCTGAACTTCACCCAGATAAGGAGCTGAATAAATGTGCTTGCCGTTAAAATTAAAACCCCTTATTTCAAAGCCCTCTGTTACAGTCAGAGAAATGTAAAAAGGTAAATTTAACATTGCATTGGACTTTAAAAAAAAAAGAAAACTTCAATCTTTATACCTCAACTCACGTCTTTACCTCTTTCCAATGCACATTTCTCACTATGCCAACAGACTCTTGCTAAAATAGTTCTATCAATATTTTAGTCCCTAGTTTAAAACTATATGTTAATCGCCTACAGAAACATTTTTTCGGGTATAAATTTTGGCAAATAAAATCTTACAGGAATTGCCAAATAGAAAGCTAATTAACAAAAGAAAATAAATAGCTTCTTTGGGTGGTTTAAATTCTCATTGTTTAGAAGAAGAGATTTCATTCTTTCTGGCCTCACTGAGGCGTTCTCAGGTGCACTGGGGACAGGTAGAAAAGCACCGGCCTCCAGAATGTGTTCATTCGTAGATTCATGTACCAAAGGCATATTCTCTGAGATGTCGTGCTGGGCGCTAAGGAAACGAGGGAAAACAGGAAATTCTGGTGTGAATGATGCCCTAACAGAGTTCAGATCAGAGTCCTGTGGGAATGCAGAGGATGAGCATCTAGCTGGATTTGAGAAGAGAGAAAAGGGTTCCCAAGGGCGTGATTCAGGGGCTGGAACTCTGAGGATAAATTGAGATTGGCCAGATGAAGACTTAGTCTTTGGGCATTTCAGGCACACACACACACACACAAAGCGAAGATGTGGAGCTAAGAGTGAGTATGTGAAGGGTACCCAGTCAACAAGGAAGACAGACGCCAAACCACATCTTGCTGAGTGTGAATTTTATGCTGTAAAAGAATGGGGGAACCATAGAAGAATTGTCAGCAGGGGAATGATGTCACTAGATTTGTTATGAGAGTTAGTAGTTATTCTTCTGGTAACATGGAGAACGAACTGGAAGGGACAAACAAGGTTGGAGGCAGAGACCACAGTTGGAATGTTGTCGTGGCAATCCAGGTGAGAAGTGGTTAGACGCTTAACTACAGAAAGAGCTCTTGGGATGGAAAGAAGCCTGGTCTGAGTGATTAACTGGAAGTGGAAAGAGAAGAGGAGAGAGGAGGGGGTGCCAAGAGAGTCTCTCAGATGTCTGGCTTGTGAATGGTCTACCATTCTACCATTTACTGTAGTTAGGTTTACTGAATGATTCTGCTATCTACTGTGACGTGAAATATCAGAGAGAGAGGTTATTTAAGATGCATAATGAGTCTCATTGGGGGCGTGTTGAGATTATCATCAAAGTGTTTGTGTCCACCAAGCAACTGAATACGTAGGTCTGGAGGTGAGGAAACAGAATTAAGATCCAGCTAGATTATCCAGGAGGAGTTCCCAACCCCAGAAGTCCTCAGATGGGCTTCAGGACCCTCTGAGCTCTCTAAAATTCTTGTGGAATTATGCATTCTTCTATGTACATTAATATAAGGAAATTCATTATTTAAATAGATTCTCAAAAGGATCAATAGCCCTCAAAGAACTATCTGTATAGACAATAAAAGAGAGTCAGATGTGGAATTCTGAGCATTATCAATTTTTAGGAAATTGCTGTTCGCCTAGAATGTGAAGCCCTTCACAATTTGTCTCCATTTCTGTTTCCAAATTGATACTGTTTTACTAACTCTCTCTTCTCCAGTTAGTCAAATAGCTTTACTGCTGCCCGAGACACCAATGCTGTTTCTTGCTTCCAAACTTCTCCCTCTCGATGCCCTGTGTATTCCTCTGCCCAGCCTAGTCTCACTCTACTGAAAGATCTAACTCATGAAGTTTGTGGGGTTTTTTTTCTTTCACCAACACAAATGTCCCCTCCCTCTTCTGAATTCCAGCAAGAGCACTTACGAATAGGTTTCATTTGTTCCTTACACATGCCTGGCACTAGAAGATTTTTTCAAAATACATATATAAGTCATACCTTGAGATAGCTCTTGATATGCCATTTTGTATGATTCTTTAATGATATGTGTACATATGTATTTGCATATATTTATATATGAAGAATATTTGTGTGTATTCCGCTTGCCAACCAGACAATAAACTCATTGAAGGTACTGTCTTTATTACATTTATAAGCATAATTGTGAGCATATAGTATTTACAGTCTAAGGGGTCAGGAAGATAAAGATAAAGGGAAAGAGGTGGCACACCACATTCAGAAGAAAGAGTTTCAAGCTGGAATTTGGAAATCTAAGTACGTATTCTGTCTCATCCACTTTTAAAATATTTGCCCTCTAAAATACAGAAAAGATTCTTGTGAAGATCAAATGATATAACATATATAAATACGTTTTATAAAATGGAATAAAGAAGGGTCAATATTAATAAATAGATATAAATAAATTAATTATAGAAGGAAATGTTAATGGTAGTCCCTAATATTTTTATTTCATTTCCTAAGTATTAAGCACAGTTTAAAATAATTATAAATTAATTGAATGATCTTTTAATGTGAAGTAAATGGGATCACAATAAAATGTTTAGCAAAATTTAGGTGGGCTGCTCAACTTCTGTAATTAGCTAACAATTCTAGCTAGAACAAGTTAAAAATTATAATTCCCTAATTCTGGTGAAAATAAACCAATCATTTTTAGAAGAGGTGGAGTGTAAATATCCTGCAATTTATTCAGAAAGACTGTTTCCAGAAATTGATCAGAAATAGATTTATGGTAAATCAAAATAATTTATTTAAAAGAACTAAGGGAATTCAATTTAGAGACTCTGGCAAATGTCATCCTGGAATAAGAATAATTTACTTCCTCAAGAGATTTTTTGGTTTAGATTTTACATAACAGTTTGCATTAGAATCCATATTAAATATTCATAAAGTATTGGCATAACTTCACGTTTGTTTTGCATGTCAATGATCTGTTTGTTCTTTAGTTAATAAACACTCAGAACATACTAACTTTTACAATGAGTGAATTAAAAAGAGTAGGTGAAAATCTTTATTTTATTTATTTTTTATACAAAATTCGAGTCCATGCAGCCGTATTTCTGGATACCTTTTACAGAAATAATTTTGGTTCACATATATGTGAATTAAGTCACTGTAGTTGGGATAGTTAAAAAATGTTTTGGGAAAGGAAAGGATGTGAATAGTGCAGAGCAGAATAAGAAGAGATGTTTTTGGAATGATCTCTTCAGGGAGATTATAGAAGCAGATTCTAAATGAATCTCAGTCTCTGAGCTGTTGTCCCATGTGAATTACTAGACACTGGCCTAGAGATTGTGAGACGGGCAGATGAACCAAGTGTGGACTGTTTTCCACCGTATCCTGAAGCCACGACTCCCAAATCCACATTCATCTCTTGACCTTGCCCTCACAGCCATGAGAAGGTGTGATTCAGGCTTTGTGGAATCTGAAGCATATACTGTTGCGGGAGATCACAGCAACATTCTTGCAAGGCTTTAAGCTTAGCAAGAACAAGTTACAAAATGGGTGGCTGAGAAATATGAGATCTGCTGATTCTCATAAATTACTATGCTAGATTGTTTATGCTTTTGATTCAAAGGCCGGAAGGGAGTATCTTATCAAACATGAAGGCAAGGGGCTTAGGAACGCCCGGCCCTTGCAGGAACAGAACGCCTCTGCATAACTTGCTGATTGTTCCTCGGATACTCCCTAAGGGAATGGCCTTGGGTAGGGCTGTGGTACATTGAAGGAAGGAAGACTAGAACTGCTGAGCTTTGACTTGCATATCCCTGCTGGCATGAGTTCCTGCTGTGCTTGTATTTCTTTGCCTGCAAATAAATACGTGGCGATCAGAGGGACCTCACCTCAGTCCTTGAGGCTGATGGTCCCCTGTCCCATTAAATAATATAGAGTGTGTTGTGTCTATTATATAGACTGTGTTCTGTCTATTAATTCCGTCTGCCCCTTCAGCTGGCTGCCTAGCTGGTCTCAGCAGCAATATACATCTTAAAGAAAGAAAAAAATGAATTACAAATAAAAAATTAGTTATGAATAGAAATATTTATTTAGAATAAGAAAAGAAATCACAAATTTTTTGAGCCATAGATGTTTAGGTCCATTTTTCTGAGGTAGCATCAGGCAGTTTTCTAGAAATGCTTGCAGAGCAATGGTTCCAATGGTAAGGTGGCTTTTTCTTCACCTGGAGAGGCCTCAACTCCTGGCACCTCCCAACACTCACAGGGACCCACTCACAGAGGCCCTGAAGCCTAAGTTCCATGGGCTTTGCTGGAAATCCACCTGTGGCACTGAGAATCCATAATGAGTCTTTGGCTAGTTACCTTTTATGGCTCCACATTCATTCAGTTCATCCCCTGTTATAGGCTCAGGAAATGTTCCATGAAAAAGACAATGTCTGCATCTTTGAAATTCCAGTCTCCCAGTGAGGAAAAAATGTTACTGTGGAATGGACTGTGGGCTTTCGATTCTTGCCTCCAGCTTGCTCACCTCACTTTGCATCTGTCCCGGTGCCTGTGGAGAGAAGTCTTCAGCCCTCCCGTTCTGTGGCCATGTGGTTGTAGAGCTTGTGTGTGTGGAAGGGAAGGTGTGTTCCCAGTTGTTCACAATTTGGTCCTCATGCTGCCAGTATTACAGATGAAACGTGGCCCAAATCCAGTTGATTGCAACTGTTCAGTAGCCACAGTTGGCAGCATTGGGCCCAGTCATGGAGTTGCAAGTGTGAAGATATGAGTTGATTGGCCTAAACCTCCAACCTGACAGGAGTCAGGAAGTCACAACACCTTTCTCTCTGTTCTCACAGGTCAATAACATTAAATTTGCGCTAAAGAAGTAGGGCATAATTTAAAACATAATCAAATTGCTTCAGTAACTGACAGCCAAGATAGTTGAAGAATGTGATTAAGGGTGTGGACTGTCCATTCCAGCCTCTCAGACAGGAGGATGGAGTGTGTTAGAGTGGAGAGGTTCAGAAAGAGTCACCTTGCGGGTAGATGAGAGGGCAAGACAGGAGAGGGCCAGACAGAAGACAGAAATGGGATGCAGAGTATCAGAATCCAAGCAGGCAGGTGGAAATGGCATTATCAGATAAAACACAGGACACCCAATTTCTAAATTCAGATGCACATTAATATTTTTAGGATACATATGTCCCCAATATTGCATGGGGCATATGAATGCTAAAACAAGCATTTCCTGTGTATCTGAAATTTAACTTTAACTCAGAGTCTAATATTTTTATTTGCTAAGTCTGGCAACACTAGCTGAAAAGCCAAATAAAAGGGAGACCCTAAATTAGCCAGGTCCATTCAGTTCGAAGAAGTAGAAAACCATGCCAGACTAGTGAAAGCAAAAATACAAATAAACGTTGAACAAATATATGGTCAATTGGTTTTTTACAATGGTGCAAATATAATTCATTTGGAAAGGAAAAAGTGCTGAAAGACCTGGGTAATTTTATGGAAAAAAAGTAAAATTTGACCTCTTATCTTACATCATGCATAATAATTAATTTGAAATAGATCACAGGCCTAAATGTAAATGCTAAAACTATAAAACCCCTATACGCATACATAGAAGATATCTTTACAACAGGGGGTAGGCAGAGACTTCTTAGGGTACAGAAAACGAACTGAACATAAAAGAAAAATTGGTATTAAGAGTTCCTTAAAGGCAGAACCTGAGACGCAGACTCTTGTGTGAGTCACTTTGAGTGAGCGCTTGCAAGCGACATCTGTAGGGAAGGAAGGGGAGCAAGACCAAGCAGAGGAGGAAACTCAGCAAAGAAGTGGGGTCAGCTCAGGTCCAGCCTCTGCCTGATCCCACAGGGAACTCCAGAACACAGATGGCATCTCTCTGTTGTTGAATACAAGTGTCCCACACAAGAACTAACCACTCTTACATACAGCGATATAGATATACCTCAGAAACACGTTGAACAAAAGAAGAGAAACACAAAAGAGTAACCATTTCATGATTCTATTATGTGAAGTCCAAGAATAATCAACTAATCTATGGACCTGGATGTAGAAATCAGAATGGTGGTTGCTTGTAGGGTGGAGCAGGAGAGTGAACATGAAAAGGTCACAGAGGAACTTTGTAGGTGATGGAACTGTTGTATGTCTTGAAAGACAAGGTGGGTTGCAAAAGTATATATATTGGCTAAACTGTATCAAACTGTATACTTAATATCTGCCCTGTGTATTTTATATTAAATGCAAACTATACTTCAATAATTTGTATTAGTTTATATAACCAGAATTTTAAGGGCTAAATGGGTTTCAACGATAGCTGGATCCCAGAGTTCAGACAAGGTCATCAACTCCCTCCCTCCAACACCTCCACCTCCACTTCTTTTTCTCCGCTTGCCTCTTCTTGCTTCCCCGTGTCTTGATTCTGAATAGCCTTGTTCCCCAAACCCGTAAGAAAGCACCGCACTGCTTTTAGGGATCATTTGATGATCCACAATATTGACGTTACCCTGGGACTAAAATGCTTTATTGGCTGAACTTACGCACATAAGAAACTCAGCACATGGTAATTCTTGTTTTAATTGAGCTTCATAGCTAATTGTCTGGGCTGCTGAAGTTGTTCTTGGCAAACCAAATCTTAGAGTGGACACTAGTCGTGGCTTCTCTGATCTATGCAGGTAAGTGAAGTACCAGTTTGGAGATTGCCCGCAACAAGTTTAAGAGAATACTCACATTTTATTTGGAACTGCTCATTTATCTGGACATGTATTGCTGTTTTTATAAAAGTCATGATAGGCCTTAAACATATCACAGCCAGGGGTTTTGAGACAGATGCATTATTGATTTTGCTCTCTGAAGAAGTCACATTGAGAAAATGGAACAGGTCTGAGCGGGAAAGAGGATGACTCGGAGTTTCATTTCAGGCAGAACTGTACTGCATAACCAAACAGTAAATCTCTGTCTTTTACTCCTTTCTGTTTACAAATTTTGTTTGGCTTCTATATGCTTCTCTTCCTACAAAAGTTCAACAAGTTTTTCTAGAAACCATTTGCCCTGAAGTCGCCAAATAACGTTGTCAGATCATTTCTTTCTTAGGTCTTCAGCCAGCTGAGGATAGACTTTTTTTTTCCTACATTTTTTTTTTAAACTCAAAGCTAATTTCCTACATTTGCTCTTTACATTCCCTAACTCAGAAAAATTTGCCCTACTGAAGTTCCTTGCTTGACTTTTTTCCTCTCATCTTCTATATCTTTTTTTTTTTTTCAGAAAAATTAGCCCTGAACTAACTGCTGCCAATCCTCCTCTTTTTGCTGAGGAAGAATGGCCCTGAGCTATCATCCGTGCCCATCTCCCTCTACTTTTTATGTGCGACGCCTCCCACAGCATGGCTTGAGGAGCGGTGCCATGTCTGCACCCGGGATCTGAACTGACTTGAACCCCGGGCCGCCAAAGCGGAACTTGCACACTTAACCACTGTGCCACCGAGTGGGCTCCTCATCTTCTGTATCTTACTTAGGAGGCACAACGTCAGGATTCAAGGGAGTAAGACTTTGGATGCTCGCTCCCTCTAGGCTCTGTCTAACTACAGCCCATAAGGCAAATCTGGTTTTGTAAACGAGATTTTATTGGAGTGCAGCTTCACCCTTTTCTTTACATATTGTCCGTGGCTTCTTTCATGCAACAATGGCAGAGTTGAGTAGACGAAAATGGTACAGTATGGCCCACAAACTACAATATTTACTACGTGGCCCTGCAAAGAAGTTTAGCCACCCCTGACCTACACTAGCACCTGCCCACACTTCCCTGAGCAATGGTAAATCTTGATCATTCTCCTTGGAATGGAAGCAGAATATCAGAGCTTAATAGAAAAGCTAAGTCACATAGGGTTGTCTGTATCTCTTTATCAGGTACATTATTGATACGGAAGAGTGTCTTATAGGGAAGAAAATCCCATATCAGCTAACTTTGGGATTTTGCTCTTCTACCAACACCTTAGGGACACTTAAGAGCAGAATATGCCAGCAATTCTCTCCGACCCACCTACTCACCCATTCAACCTTCTCCTCTCCATCAGATCTCATTGGAAGTTAAATTTTCATCTAGATATAAATATATTCTAACATATAGATGGTCTCTCAGAAAAGGTTTTCTGGAATCTCCTGTTAAACCTAACAATAGGAATTGTGCAGAAAATCCTTAAAAAGATACTAAAATAAATTTTTTGATCATGGAAACAACCTTAAGAAGTCAATAAACAGCTTGGCAATGGAAGCCTGGTGTGGGGAGAAGTTTGGTCGAGAAGGATGCAGAAGAAAAGAGAGACTCATAATGGAGGCTCAGAGAACTCAAGAGAGTTGTTTCCCCCTAGATTCACAGTGTGTGCAAGAGTAGGAAGAGCCTTTTGAGCTGGCTTTCTGCCTGGTCATGTAGAATGAAGGTCCCAGGGAAAAGGTAATAAACAGTGAACACCACTGTCTGAGTATTCCCATGGGAACCGATGTCTTAGGACTACATATCCTCTCCCCTCGGAGATGGACAACCTCAAACAACTGGCAGAGCTGTGCACAACTCTGCCACTGACACCAACAACCCCACACGCCCGTCACCGTTATCACCTCCATCTTGAGTAAGGCACAGCAGAGGCCCCCCCACCCTATTCCCAGTGCTCTTTTTCTCTCCCCAAATCATGTGGTGTTTATCATGCCCATGCATTTTTTACATTTTAATACATCTGGGTCCACAAACAATGTCAGTTTTGCTTTTCAATTTAAATAAATTTACAGCATTGTATGTTTCAGTCTACATCTTGGCATTTCCACATTATGTTTTGTTCTGTTTAAGATGCTAACATATTGTTTCATTTCTTCAAGAAGTTAATGTTGATACCTATATGAGTGGTCTATTTGTTTTGATGCTGTGTATTATTCCCTCTGTTATGAGAAATATTCAGGTTACTTATGATTTTCCATGATTGAAAAACACTGCTCTCTGGCTATCTTTGTCAGCTTATCCATGTGCTGTGGACAGGAGTTCCCCTAGAGCATACTTACCTTTCAATTTTCCATTTTCTATTCAGGCTGAGTGTCATATTATATCATCATTGGCCATTCAGATTTCTTCTTCAGTGACCAATCTGTTCACATTCTCTGTTCTTTTTCTATTGTTTTGTTCTTGTTTAATTGTAGGTATTCTACATATAACCTGACCACTAATCCTTTACTTGTATTTTGTGTTGTAAATATTTTTTGTCAACGTGAAGCTTGTCTTCAATTTTTATTAGTTGTTTCATTATACTGAAGTTATAATTTCTATGAGTCTAATTTATCTTAATTTTTATTTATTCTTTGTAATATTTTTATCTTAGTAAGAAAAAATTTTCTTTACAAAGATTATGGACAAATTATTCTATATTTTCTGAAACTTTGAGAGTTTTATCGCTCATGGTTATATCTGTAATCCATTTGAAATATCTAGTTCCCATGTGTATACCCAGTGGTCCCAATGCTGTATTTGACATAATCTATCATTTCTGCACTTACTTGCAGTGTTACCTCTGTCATATATCAAGTTCATATATATTCATGGATCTGTTCCTGGGATCTCCATTGTTGGCATATTTATTCCAATATTTTAGAATCAGCTTGTCCAATCCAACAAAAAAAAAAGTCCTCTGGGGATTTTAGCTGACATCTAATTTACTTTGTAAACTTAGTTTAATAAAATTCAAATATTTATACTGCTAAAACATCCCATCCAATAACATCATAATTTCTCTAAATTTAGATGTTCCTTTTGTTAGATTTAGTATTATGTAACTCAGTGGTTTTCCTGGATATGCAGCACACTTTTTGGTTTTTACAGTATTATTTTTATGATGATCTTATAGCTAGCCAACTTGTTGAACTTCCTTATTAGTCCTAATAATTTGTCTATATTGTTTTGTGATTTTATATATATGGAAAATCATATTGTCTATGAATAACGTCAATTCTTCCTTTTTAACATTAATACTTATTTCTAGTATTACAGTATTATCTAGAACCTTGAACACAATTATGAATAGTAGCATTAATAGCAGATATCCTTGTCTTGTTTCTGACCTTAAATAGATGAATGTTAAGTATTTTAATTGTTTTATACTATTAATATAAACCACATAACCAAGTAAGGAAGTCCCTTTCCATTTATAATGGACTAAAAGTTTTTATTATAAGTAATGTCGAATTTTGTCTAATGGTTTTTCTTTATCTACTGATATTTTAATATATTTCTCCTTAATCTGACAATTTAGTAATCATATTAATAGGCACTCTAATATTGCACCATCCTTTCATCCCTGGGTTAAACCCTACTTGTTTATGATATTTTCGTTTTAATACATTGCGCTGTTTGGTTTCTTGATATTTTATATAGAACTTTTAACCATATACCTATTTGTGAACTATATTATCCTTGTCTATATTTAATAGCAAGATTATATTGGCTACTTAAAATGAGTTAAACAGGAACAGCTTCCCTTCTTATTCAGTTTCTGAATTATTGAAAATATGATGATTAAATCTTTCCTTGAAACTTTGGTAAACTCACCTATAAAACCATCAGAGCCTGATGCCTTTAGGGATTTTATTGTTTCTTTGTTTTTTATTCCATCTTTTACTTTTTTTTTAATTTTTGTTTTCATTTGCCCCTCCTATTTTTTTAAAAAGCTTATTCACGATGTGAGAAATTTTTTCTTTGTATTGGCTCATTCATTTTCAGCCTGCTTTGTTTCCTAATATAAGCATTTAACATTCAAATTTCATTAAAATACTCATTTACAAGTTTTATTGTATAAAACTATTCTTTTTGCTTAGTTGTTGCTTATTTCTAAATACTTCGGTAATTTCCATTATGATTTCTCCTGTATCTCATGAATTATTAAGAAGTATGTTTTATGTTTTACATTAATGTTTAGGATTGGCAGGCTCAAAGATGGCCTTCAATGACCCCACCTCCTGGTAGTCATGCCCTTGTCTAATCTCCTCCCTGTGCATTTAACTAGAACTAGTAACTCTTCTGGAACTCCCTTCTAGTGAATATATTACGGAATAAATGATAGACTGCCCCTTCCAAGGTTAGGTGACAATAAGACTGCCTTCTGTCTTGGGCATTCACTCTCTCATGCTCTCTTGCTCACTCACTCTGAAGGAAGCCAGATGCCATGTTGTGAGTTGCCTTTCAATGAGGCCCACATGGCAAAGAACTGAGAGAGGCTTCTAGCCAACAACCGGGGAGCAACTGAATCCTGCAAACAGCCAAATGATTGAGTTTGGAAGTGAATCCTGCCCCACTTGCCAGGCCTTGAGATAACTATAGCCCAGACAGTTTGACTACAGCTTCACAAGAGAACTTGCATTATAGGACCTCGCAAAATTGAGCCTGGATTTCTGACCTACAGAGACTGTGAAATAATAAAACTTTGCTGTTTTAGGCGCTGGATTTTGGTATAATTTGTCACACAACAATAGATAAATAATATATATTTTGGATGTGAAAGTGAAATGCTACTGTAAGGAAAAACCTAAGAGGTGGGGCTGGTTTTAGAACCATACAGTGAGTTTTGGAAGTTCACAAAAGCTTAAAGAGCCTTTGACACACTATACCTAGAATTGTGGACTTTGAGGACACTGCAGGTGGGAAACCAAAAAGACATAAAGGGGTAATACTGAATAATGTCTTCTATTTCAATTCATAAAAGAAGAAATAATTTACGCTTGCTAATATAAATACCATTGATCTGCCATAATGATAATCACTATCATTAACATATGTAATTATTGATTGCATACTACTAATATGCTCTTTCTAGTTTCAAACCTTGGCTCCTGCAGGAGCTAATCATTCTACTCATGACCAAAATAACTATACATGAATCTTTCAAGGGGGCTAGTATGATCAGATTTCTCAATGAGCTGATATGATATTAGGGAAATACCATATGCTTACCAAGTCAGAAAGTCCTAAATTTGAATTTCCTTGAAATCAAGTGGTTCCCAAATCAGCATAGCTTTGTTTTTTTCCTTCAAATTTAAGGTTCTAGAAACTTTTCCTGTTTGACATAGAACTATGATCTTCAATCCAATGCAAAACTCTGTTCAAATAACTTCGAAGGTGTTACACAGCCTTTCTCCATTGTGGATATTTACGATGGACATCAGCACTGTGGTTCTGAAAGTTCAGTCAATCAACTCCTAAGTCTTCTTAAGAGGCTTTCAGGACATCTGCAAGGTCAAAAACTATTTTGATAATAATATTTTATAATAATAATACACATTATTTTTCTATGTCACTGCACAAACATTTGCACTGATAATGCAAAATTAATAGTTGGTAAGGCTGCTGGCACCTCAGCAGAAATCAAGGCAGTGACATAATAATGTGCTAGTAGTCATTATATTCTGCACTACACATAAGTGCAGTAAAATATATACATACAACAACATATATTCTTACATCAAAATGCTAGTTCCACAAGAATTTCTTGAAAAAGCAATAAAAATTAATTTTATTAAATTTCAATATTTGAATACACGTCTTTTTAACATTTAATACTAACAAATGACAAAATGGGATGTACCCTAAATCCCTTCTACATACCTAGACACAATGGTTTTCTTGAGGAAAAGCACTTGTGCAATCGTTTGAATTGCAAGCTAAACTAGCCATCTCTTTCACAGCACATTGAACTTTCATTAATCCATCATGGCTAGTTGACAGACATTTTCTTGAAAATAAGCTAAGTAAGCCTATCATTTTCAAGGACAACTTATAGTGCACTGATAAAACATAGGTTTTCTAGAAAAATCAAGAAGTTTGAAAACCTTGTATCTTGATCTTGACAACTTCCAAATATTTAAAGGCTTTTTGATGAAATTGGTGTTGATGTCAACAAATACAAAATTTTGATATTATATACTGACTGAAATGTGTTAACATCTGGATGATCTGCATAACTTTGTGATTCAATCTTTTCTGAATAACCAGTGCATGATATTACAAAACCATGAATGGGTAAAAGAACTATTTAAAAGACAAGACAGAATAGTGGATTTTAATACAGAGAGGTGAACATTTCATTGACATTGTTTTAATATTCAACATTGCAACTAATCTTTAATAAGCTATGAGTTCTAAGGTTTCAGTATATTATCAAAAAGCCATATCCAAAATTGTCTATAAATAGCCTGCCCTTTTCCAACTATGTATAGTATAAGGCTAGATTTTTTTTTATGTATTTTGACTAAAACAATGTGTCGTAACTGATTGAACACAGAAGCAGAGTTAAGAATAGCGCTGACTTCCATGAGGCTAAACACAAAGTAATTCTTTTAACTTTAAGGCAATATAACTGTTCTCATTAATTTTTTTGTTTTTGAAAATATAGTTATTTTCATAAAAATAAATTATGTTAACATTAAAAAGTTTATCATTATTGTTTTTAAATGAATTACTATTTAAATAAATACTAAAATGCTCAGCTTAATTTCTATTATAATAAGCATTGACAGATAGAACCCTCCTAAATGAAAGCCCTTTGGATGTATCAGTAATTTTTAAGAGTGTTGGGTATCCTAAGAATAAAAATTTTAGAACTATTGTATTAGCATATTAAAAACCATGAGGAGTCCAGTGGTATAGAGACTTGCTTAACTTTGTTAAAGCCCAATGTTCCAAACATATGTGACCATAAGATTGTTTTTTCAAATAATGTCTCTTTACTAGCAGTGAGGTGACAATGCCAAGCCCCCAAATCAAGCATGTAAGTGAGAAGTGTGTTTCTAATTTAAAATGAATTACATATCTGTACCTGTCCTTCAAATTAATTTAGATAAATATAATTAACATAATATATCATTATAATTAATCACGTATATATGTAAAATGGTATTGTTACATGTTACACCGGCAAGAAAACACTTTTAGAGTTAGGTAAACTTACATCAAATCCCCACTCCATCACTTAGTTAATCTATGAGGATTCATGGAAATAGTGTTATCCGCTCTGTGGGTTTCAGAGGTTACTTTGATCAAGTAAAGGAACACTAGAAAAGCCTAGCATATCAAACACGATCAACACATTTCTGGAAAATATTTTCTAATTATAGGCAAATAGAATATATAAACTAGAACCTAGGATTATTTTCTATCTTTGCCACAAATTAATCTGAGACTTTTTTTTTTAAAGATTTTATTTTTTTTCCTTTTCTCCCCAAAGCCCCCCAGTACATAGTTGTATATTCTTCGTTGTGGGTCCTTCTAGTTGTGGCATGTGGGATGCCGCCTCAGCGTGGTTTGATGAGCAGTGCCATGTCCGCGCCCAGGATTCAAACCAATGAAACACCGGGCCACCTGAAGCAGAGCGCGCGAACTTAACCACTCGGCCACGGGACCAGCCCCTTAATCTGAGACTTTTATTTGGACACAGGTTAAAGACTAGGAGATACTTTTTTGAGAGTAGGTAAAATGTATGTTATGTATATTGGGATTCTCCAATTTGGGGACTTTTCTTCTCTATGACCTGTATATTTTTATTGCAGTGCTTACTAAATTGAATTATTGTTATTTACCAAAATATTGACAGTATCATGATATTTTGAAGAGAAATAAATGAAACTGGAATTCTCTGGGAAAATCATAGCCACATGGTCGCAAAATGTTCCCTTCCCCTAAGATCTTGCAGTTTCACTGTAAGCATGCAAAGACCTTACAAATTGATCACCTTAACTCTGTATTATGTTGAATTTCCCTTCAACAAAGATTTCCTTTGCTTTGATATAGAACAGATAACTTCCCAACTCAAATGTTTCTTATTCGTGACTAAGGTATTTTCAGTTGTTCACAAGTGTCATTAAGAGATGGAAAGAGAGATATTGGCAAGGTTGAGAAAAGAGGAGAGGTAGGAAAGGAGTAGGGAAGGGTGGATGTATGGCCATAGAGAACGAGATCATCAAATTAGGAAGTCTTGCCAATCATGAACAGAGCCTATGACTTGGACCCAGCTGGAACATAACCATGTTCCGGAGTGGCAAGAAAGGGAAGAACCAGAGGGTGACTGCAAGCTTTGGCCTAGGGAACAACACAATTCAAAGTCAAGGAAGCCCAGATCAGTCACCAGCCCAGGAGGCAGCCACAGGCACCCAGCAAATGCAAACACAGAAACAGAGCTGGGAGCAAGGGACCAGGAGGGGAGGAGTTGGCACCTCTAACACAGCTGCCGCTGGGAGGTCTTCAGAGTCAAGATCCTTCAATGTGGATGTGGGCTTACTGCTATCTGTGTGGGGGACAGAGGACACAGTGGCCAGGGAGACAAGTGAGTCATGGAATTACAGACAATAGGGAGCCCAGAAAGGACCCTGGACTAAAGCAGGAGTCGTAGAACTAAGGAAATGACAAGGTGACAACATCAGCTTTCACTGATAGGTTCCTACCAGGCAAGGAAGAGGATCTGGGGCGGTGTGCATTCTCTCTGCTATTCAGATGGGGATTCCGAGTCCACAGATGATGGCAGAGAAAGGACCTATAATACAATTTTCATTTCATAATTGAAAATAAGATACAGTGTGAGTTTAGGTTGGGAAAATCCAAGCATGTGTTGGTTGGATTCAAACTATTTCTTAAATTGAATTTGAATATTGGGGTATATTGTTCCCATTTCTAACTTTTATCAAATCTTATGGCAATATAATAAAAGCATGGGCATATTGACCATTACTCGTTTATCATCTTAGAGGAGGATCTTAAAACTAAGTCAGTCATATTACATAAATTAAAGATGCAATGCACAGGCAATATATTTTTATGTCTTCACATCTGAGACTGGCAACATCTGTCAGCAAACTAGTTTTGGAAACTTGAAATTTGTTTGGCTAGATTAGCCCTGGATTGTCTCGGTACCACATGAGTGGTCTAGCAGAGCCTTGTTATGGCCTCTTAGATGCTGGCAAGCCCAAGAGGTGAGCTGGAAACAGGAGGGACTGTGGGACCGAGAAGACTTGGACATAATAATCACTCAGTCCCCATCAAGCTATGTGACCTCGGGTGACTCTCAGACTATTTCTGAGACTCTGCTTCTGCTTTGATGAACGGAGGAGAAACACCATTGACTGTTGGCAATCTCTCATCTCTCTACAAAAGTTAAATGTGAAGCTGTTATGAAAATTCTCAAGACCTCTGTAAATAGAACTTACTTTTATTAGTGATCTGTGAGGTAGCAACACTGACCTAAGAATTTGGAGGCTCACGCAAAATCCTAATCTAAAAGCAGGATGTATTTGGGATGTCCTTAGCTCCAGGAATTGCCTATGTCGACTCTTGCAATTTGTCCTCCATCCAAATACATCTTCTAAGAAAAGTAACTATATATCATCTAACTTCGGAATGACAATAAGATAAGAACACACTCCTGAAGCCAATTGCTGAATATCAGAATTAAAAATCCAAGGGGAATGGCAGGTTGGCTGGAATAGGATGTCTAAAGCCAAAGGTAATAAGATAATTAGAAAGGTTAGAGAAAGGTTAGAGAATTAAGGAACTAACAGGGCAGAGACACAGATTGTAGCCAATGGAATGGGAGGCAGCACAGTTAAAGAATGGCTGAGTTTTTATGTAATTCTACCAAAGAGTTACAAGGGCAGTTGAGCTCCATTTGCAAATTCTGGCTGGGCTGAATCTCAGGACATGAGCTCTATATTATAATTATTTCTTTCTATCAGAAGTTTACAATCTGTATTTAAGTTTTCGAAAGCACTATTTGTCTAAGGGTGTATCTGTATCTGTGTAAGAGTGAGTTGCACTGTTAGGAAGATGTATTGAATAAATTAAAGACGCTTTGGAAAAAAAGTATATGAGTAGTTTCTGAGTGAGAAGCATAGTGATCAAGGGGTCCAACCCTTAAACTGCAGGAGTAGAAGCCTGGTGAGAGGCACGGCAGAAGCAAGATGGGAGGAGGAGGGTGGAACAAAGGACAGGCACCCTCTATGTGTGCTCTCTGTTGGATTAAGGACATTGGATTTGGAGCCCCATGAAAGCTGTCCGTATCTGACACTTACTATCACGGATCTAACTATAATACCAGGGACAAAGTTAGATAAGAGGAGAAGGGGAACCAGGCCAATCTATGATTCAAGTGTGATTTGTCAAACCCAGGGTACAAAGTCACTCTTCTTTGATTTGACCCAAGTAAATAAATCTTTTCATGGAGACTGGTCCCAAGGTTGCAATCAGAAACCTCAAGACGCTTTCTATAACCACGAGTTCCCGGGACCACACTACTCTACGCCTACTGAATCTGGATCTCCACAAATAAGCCTGTGAATCAGTTAGGGTACTACAGAGCGGAAGTAAGAGAAGACTCATCTCAGACTGGTGCAAATGAAATGGTTTATTATCTCACACAAGTAATTCAGAAGGAGGGCAGCTCAGCCACATCATCAAAGACCCAAGAGCTTCCTCTCTGCCATCTTCAGTGTGCTGGCTTTTGTTTTCAGTCTGTCCCTTCTGGTTACACAATGGTTGTCAAAGCTCACATCGTTATACAACATGACCACAACTAGAAGAAAGAGTCCCTTCCTTGGTCCTTAGTCTCTCCCATTTGACTTACCCTCACCTGCCTTTAGTCAGAATTGTATCTCAGGTCCATTCCTGAATAACCTCTGGTTAGGGAAATGGAATTAACACTATTTGTAACTGATTAGGATTCTCCACCCTGGATTTGGGGCAGATCTAGTCTTACCTGACATGTATGGCTGCCTCGTTACCAAGGGATGCTGTGGGGAGTTATCAGTTGGATAGGCAACGAAAAATGTCCACCACAATCTGCATTTGTTACAGATCCCCTGGTAAAGTTTAGGCAGCCAGCCTGGCACAGGTCTATAGAAAAGCAATTTCCTGAGTTCCTCAATTCCATTAGGTTATATTTCGCCACACAATTAAATGCTTGACAGCACATGTCTTTAGGGTGGCTCTTTTTCCTACTTCACAACACCTCACACCAATCCAGAATTGGGTGGCTTGGGGGGACCAAGAGGAATCACTGTTGTCCTGATCAAGGTGACTACTGCCTTCAGTAAAATTGGCATTGCCCACTCAAATGACGCTGCAAGCAGAGAACACAAAGTGTAGGTTAGATGTAGCTGTCTCATTAGTACCCTCGAGGACCCTTTTGTCACTCCCCAAAATATTGAAATTGGGGGATGGTGACACTGCAGGACAACTAGAAGTCTTCAGTGGCAGATTGGGCCAAGAGCAGAAAATACAAAATTATTAGTAAACACTTGCTTCAAAAGCAAGAGGTCATTTAGGAGATTTTACATAGACAGATAGATATATGATACATAGATGGATAGAGAGTTGATCCTCATTATTCACAGATTCTGTATTTGCCAATTCACCTACTCGCTAAAATTTAGTTGAAACCCCAAAATCAATATTCATGGCATTTTTGCGATCATTCGTGGATATGTGCAGAATGGCAGAAAATTTGAGTCACTTGATATCTGCCTGGTTCCCAGGGAAGCTGAACAAAGCGATGTTCTCTCTTCTTGTTTCAGCTCTCATACTGTGAACAAGTGTCCTTTTCACTGTCTCTCTCACCAGTTTTTGCATTTTTGTGTTTTTTCTTCGTGGTTTTATTGTTTAAAACCCCCCCCCAAGCATAGTGCTTAAGTGCTGGCTAGCATTCCTAAGTACATGGTTGTGATGTACCTTATGGAGAAAATACGTGGGCTAGATAAGCTTTACTCGGGCATGAGTACAGTTGGTCAGGATTGCAATGTCAGTGAATGAATGATATATATTAAATAAGATGTTTTAAATAGAAACACACACAAAAGGAGGCTGTGTATTGATTGGTTGACAAAAATGTGAGCAGAGGCTCGCAGGAAACTAACCCTGGATTTCTTCTAAGAGCAATGGTTCAGCAGTCACCAAGTGTTCATGGTAACTTTGTAGAACTACCGTGAATAATGAGAATTGACTGTAGAGAGACATGGATAGATAGAGATAGAGATGTAATGTAGAAATTATATATATTCGACTATATATAAAATTAATCAATAATTCTATATATTATTATATAGTAATATATATAACAATGAGAAATATATACATAGATATATAAAAATCTCTCTAGCAGAACTTTTTTTTTCAGACAGAATCATAATCCCTTTATCTTTCCCACCAGTACCTCTGAGTTGTCAGGAATATATAACTTTACTGTCTGCTGGGGTCCAGATTTTAACATAAGGAATTGGGTATATGGGTGCAGGAGTACTTGAACAAAAGAAGAACACTGTGTTAAATAACCCGAAGATAATAACTGGGGGAGTAAAGGAAAGTGGTTGTGGGTATCAGGACCTGGGAGCTCAGAGGAGCATCTCCATGGTGCTCAGGCTCAGACCTGCAACGAGGGACCACCGCTGAGCTGCTGCTCAAACCTCTAAAAGGGCATAATGAGTAAGACTGAAAGCAACAGGAAGCCGAGGCAAGAGCTAGTCCACCTTCCTCCTCCAGCCCTACCATCTCTCTCTATCGCCCCCTTTTGGCAGACTCTATAACAGGGGCTAAGAGCAGCAGCCGGCATAGCCAACGTGTGGTTTCAGAGTCTCCCCCTGCCAACCAGACAGAATGTGGGGTTGGAACTGGGAGACAATATGTAAATGACTGGCATTGCATTAGTTCCCTTCCCCTCAGCCTCCAATAATGTATATCCAGGGGAACAATGATTTTAGTTAGAATTTACTCAAGAAACATTCTGGGAAATAAGTTAGATACTATCTGCTCTGGATATACTTAGCACTGTTTCAAAAAAGAAAGAACAAAAAGCTAATACAGACATTTTCAAAAACAAAAGAGTGTTTATCTGGTGATTGCTTTTGTACAATTGATCTAAAATATTATCTCTTCGGGCCAGCCTTGTCACCGCGTGGTTAAACTTCCACGCATTCTGCTTTGGCAGCCTGGGTTTGTAGGTTTGGATCCTAGGCATGGACCTACTCCACTCACTAGCCATGCTGTGGGGGCATCCCACATCAAAACAGAGGAAGATTGGCACAGATTTTAGCTCAGGGAAAATTTTCCTCAAGCCAAAAAACAAAAGAGGAAGATTGGCAAAGGATGTTAGCTCAGGGAGAATCTTCCTAGCCAAAACTATTAAAAAAATATATATATATTATCTCTTAATTCACTCAGAAATACAATTTATTCATTTCTGATATGTATGATATTAGTTTATAGATCATTAAAAAAATGAAATAAACATAAAACCCTCACAGTATATCTACCTTTTGTTCTGTATGTCTCTCACCAGCCTGCGGACAGAAGCGGAACAGCTCTGGCCTGAAACATGGGAAAACTTCATGAACACAGAGCATATTTCAGAGAACTCTAGTCACAGCTGTGCTCATTGAATTTTTTTAACAACATTTCCTACATGTGTGCTTAAAATCTTTCTACCAATGAAAAAATGAGTACTTTCTATTAAGTAAAAATGTCTGCAAAAGCTCTTGTCTCATTGGGCTGTAAAAATACATTTGGAAGTAAGTAAAGAAATTTGTTGCCAAAGCATATGACCTTTATTGGGATTTCATCTCTGAGTAATTAAAAGATTGATTATGTTTTGTCAGCAATTGAGACAAAGTTTGAGTCTGAAGTCAATAGAGGATTTCATTATCCAACTCTACTGCTTACTTATCAGCTTCCATAGAGGAAATTTGCAAAATAAAATGAATATATTGCTGCATATCAGGTTCTTTGTGCCTGGGTTGCTGACTCTCCTCTTTTAAGTGTCCATAAAGATCACCCCTCACAGGGACCACAATAGAAGGGAGATGCAAATAACCAAAGGAGGAAATAACTGGACTGCGTCTTTTTACCCTATGAATCGATTTCCTACTCCTGCTTATCACAATGCTATGAAAGAATAGGAACCAGAGATATTAGCAGAAAAATAGAGAGACAAAAACTAATTTGCCAGTCTCTTCAGCAATGTTAGGGTGCTTATTCATTATTCTCAAGTATTAAACTAAAAAGGAGAAAATATTATTATTTGTAACCCACTCTCACCCTTATATTCCACCTCACCATAAAAACTCTCCTCATGAACAGGGAGGCTCCATCATTTCTCTCTCTCTCTCTCTCTCTCTCTCTCTCTCTCTCTCTCACACACACACACACACACACACACACACACACACACACACACACACGGCAAATTATGTTGCACTAAAGGTGATTCCCTGCCCTCCAGGCTTGGCTGGCAAGGAGATTTTATCTACAAAGACCTTCAATGAGCAGTTCAAGTGGAGCTGCTCTTCACAATGGGATGAGGATTGATACCTGAGCCCATTCTCTTTTTCATGTACAATATCAGGTCATTCTTCACTCTTGGAATCTGTAGAGTGTGTTGTATGCAATGGGGCAGTTAGTCCTGCCTCTGTAGTAAAGATAATGTAGTTAAAACTCTCTGTGGAGTGAACTAATGCCAAGGGAGGAAACCATAAGTCTATCCTGGAGACAGAACACAGGAGCACATTGTTCAGTGGAAATGTCTTCCATCGTAAGAGAGAGATGGAAGGACAAAGGAAGGATTAGACTGTGAGGGATGAGGGGGATTCCAAGTCTGCCTTTCTTCCATACTATTAATACTTTTCTTGTCTTTCTCAACTTCAGTCTTGAGAAGAGCCGTTCAGGGAACCTAGAGTTAGAGATAAAGGAAGGGGAAAGCCCAGTGGGTGGGTGGAGGAGAGCGCTACCCTTGTTTGCCCAAAGGCCATTGGTACCATTGATAGTTCATTTCTAGAAAAGTCAAACAGGTAATAGTCTTCTGGGGTCTGCATGCAGACACTCTCTTTATCTATATCTGTGTCTCAGGGTATAACATCAGGCTGTGTGGACCTGTTAAAACAAGCGCTCCTAACATAAAAGCTGTCTGAAACCATCACTCTGTTCCTTGCCCCCATGAGGTACTTATGGCTATGGACCTGAGATTCAAGGTCATTCTGGTTTTAGGGACCAAAGGCAAATGGCTTTCTGGCCTACAGAGCAAAAAGGAAGAACAGAGTGCAATTCCCGTGATCCTCTACACCACCCAGAGTCCAGGAGGGAGCACTCATCCTCCAAGATGGGCTACACAGTCCAGGCTGTGATATCTTTTAAATATTTAAATATATGGCATGTGGCCTCCAACTGTGCTCTTTCCAGGGTACATGAATTTTAGGGATGGCTTTGGGAAAGTGCTTCATAACTCTTGGTCAGAACTGACAGTAATTAATGCTAAATTGCAATTAGTTGTGATCTCTGAATTGTTTGTAAATCCATAATTTAAAAGTATATGTTTTTAGTAATTGTCTAAGATACATGTGCTAAATGCTTGTCTATATGTGGATGGAAAACATGTCTGAACTGTTGAGGCAGGCAATCCCAGTTGACCGATCTCCAGTTGAGTGTCTTGAATTCAACCCCAACATGTGAAGGGCATTTTAGCTATGATTGTGTTATATGCTGATGATAGTGATGATGATGATGATGGTGATGATGATGGTAATAGTTTTTATTATTATCACATGACAATAGTTATTTTTAAACAGCTACTATTTGTTAAGCATTTACTAGGTTCTAGTTATAAGGATCTTATACATGTTAGTTAATAGTCACAACTACTATATATGATCGATCGATATTTACCACCATTTTATAAAAGAGGAAACATAAGCACAGAGAAGTGAAGTAACTCACCCAAAATCACACAGCTAAGAATTGCAGAGCAAGCATCCAACTGCAGACAGTTTAACTCCAGAACATGGACTCTTAACTAGCATGCTGTAAAGTAACTCTGAGGAGGCAAATCTTCCATTTAAAAGCATCTGAAGAATTTTGCAATGTACCTCCAAACTCCATCACCCAAGATCAGTGGGGATATACTGTCATACTAGAAAGTGAATTTCAGAGAACTGAGTGCTAGCAGTTCCTAGCTAGGTAATGTTTGGAAACATTTATCTCATGATGAAGTCATTCTATCATAATTAGGTCAAAACTTTTATCCCATGAAGAAGAAAATTTAAGGAAATGGGAGGGTATGGTATAATCAATGGGAGAAGAAAAATAGCGAACCTACAGGGGGATTGGGATGCCACCCTTCAGAAGGAATAAAGAACCACTGAGGCGAGTCATGCCTAACTAGAGGCATCATTGGGGTCAAAAGTCTACACACATCAGAATCCTTCCAGCCCTATTCTCACTAATCAGGAAACTGATGCTAAAACAGGAAGAGGGATGGCTGAAAAAGTCAATCTAAACTGAGAATTAGCTCTAAGTTTTACACTGTCCTTGGCCCTTCAAAGGAGAGCAGTGATGAAATTCTAGGGTCCTGAAGTCAGCCAGTCCCTGGTTCCCACCCTGCCTCTGTCACTGACTCTCTGACATGACTTTGGCAAGTTACTTTGACTCTGTAGAATGGGGAGGATCTTTACATCTAACTCATGCTGCTATTTGATGATTGCATGAGTGAGATAGTGCATATGGAGTGCTTAAGACAAGACCTAGCACAAAGCAAGGAATCAGTAACCTTGGCCAAAAGTCTTGGAGTGATTCTTGACTCTTCTCTTTCATCCCCTACATCAGATCCCTCAGCCAGTCCTCTGCCTCTACCTTCAACACGTATGCAGGTTCAGTTCTCGCTCCTCTCCTGCGCCGTGGCCACCTGGGCCAACCCAAGGCGTCTCTTGCTTAGATTATTGCAATAACCTCCTAACTGCTCTCCTGCCTCTTCCCTTGTCCCTTTCAGACAATTCTCAGAGAAGCCACTCTATTTTGTTAAAACCTTAGAACATGTCACTTCACTGCTCAAAACTCTCCAGTAGTTTTCCATCTAGAAAGACTTAGAGCATGCCCCGTCCATCATCACCTCTTTTTTGCTGGTTTCAATTCCTTCAATTCTCCCCCAGACAAAGATTCTCTCCTGGACCAAACTCCAGCCAGGCTCCTCTGAGGCCTCTTCTCCACTAGGCCCCAACCTTGGTCTGTAAAGTCTTGAACAAACACTAACACAGCTTCTAACAGCTCAGGGTAACATCCCTAGGACAACCCTAACCCCCGTAAAGTCCCTGACTGAGAAAATTCAAGGCTGCTAGCAGAATTTACTGTCTGTTCCAGCCAGGACCTGGGGATAGGGCCCCCATCTCCCAGCCTCTGTGGGAGGGTAGGAGCCTAACTTCTGTGTCAGTTAGCAAACCCAGATGGGTTTCACATGGACCAACCCTCCTTCCCACTTTTTGCAGTTTTTCATTTTCCTGACTCTGCTGAGCCTCTGCTCACCTCCTCCCTAATCCCTCATTCTCTCTTTAAAACGTCCAGTCACCTCCGTACAAATTGAAGTTGAGTTCAGTTCCCACTGGCCTGCAATAGTATATTACTGATTTAAATTTATCATGACCACTTTAGCTAGTGGTCAGCTCTGTCTATCTTTGACACCCACTGCCCTCCAGTCATCCGGGGCAACCGGCTGCTCTCTAACCCTCTGGGCACAAGTCCTGTCTTGAGGCCTTTTTACCTGCTCTTCCCATGGGAAGGCACTTGCTAGTCATTGTCACAGGGCCCCTGCCCTCTCCTCTCTCAGGTCTTTGCTCAGATATCAGCCTCTCATGGAGGCCCCACCTGACATGCCTGGATCTGCCTTCCCTCCTCCCTGCTTTATTGCTTTCCACCCCCGGCACTCACCACCATTGGGCACACTGTATAGATTTCACTTGTTTATTTCTTGCTTATCTCCCCTCACTACGCTGCAGGCTCCAGGAGGACAAGGATTGGATTACCATGATATGCCAGTGCTGCACAGCAGTGCCTGGCACACAGTAGGCTCTTAATAAATGCTTCTCAGATAAATTGATGATTAAGTACTATCAACTGTTATTTTTCAAGAAGTACTGTTATTTTGAAATGGCAGTAAGTAATTAGCTGGCCAGTAAAACTGTTCGGCCAAAATGGAATAAATCTGACGTGCTGTCAAAAACACAGGACATGCAGTAAGGAAGGCACACCCACTGTCTTCAAGAATCCACTTACAGGAACATCTCGGGGGGTGGGACAGAGTAAGAAAGAAGAACACTATTTGCAAAACTCATCTCTGCCTTAAGAAAAAAATTTATTTCACATAATAGTAACTACAAAGGGAAGGGTCTCAAGATATATCAGAAAATATTTTTCTATTGTTACTTTTACTTTAGCCATGTTTTTTGAAGTAGTTATTCTGACAAACTGCTGTATCGCTGTATTTACTAAGGGGTAAACTTACTCTCCCTCTTCAGTCCCTAAATGAAAGCCTCATACACACTGGTCTTCACAGGGCCTCAAGATTGCTGAAAAGATTCTGTCAACTTGTTCAGGTCATTTCAGCAATGAACTAAATAAGTGTCTCACAGTGCAGGGTTATTTATTATTCATTTATCATACATAGGACAGCGTAGCATAGGTGAAAAACAATGGGGGAAGTGCAAACATCCTCCAATGAAGCAAGTAGCATCGGTTCACACTGGCACCAGGAAGGCCAATGGGCAACCCATATGGTGGAGGCAACAGTTCCTGTCACAAGGCAGCCATTTCCCTATGGAACTCAGAGATGAAATCAGGAATTAGCGTAACCGAAGATGAATCTAACAGCAGCTCTATCGTCTTATTCAAATCTAATTCCTTCTAAAAATTTCCATTTCCCAAAGAACCGAAGTCTCCTGACTTGTCTGCCTAGCCTCTGGGGTTAGTGATACACCCCAAGCTATTCCCATGTTACTCTCACACCTCTGGGAGTACACATCCGCTCGCCACCTCTGGCCCAGATGCACCATACCACCTATTCAACACAGGGGGTTGTTGTCAGGCATAAAGCTATCTGAATGATGACATCAACTGTAGGGTATAAATGAGACAGCCGCCTGCCGCCATCCCACGATGCGGAAGTTGAGTCAACTCAGTCCTTTGAAGCTGGCGTCTCTGTCCTGTCATAAATCTCAGTGTCAGAGATGAGAGCTCTCCCTTCTACCTGCCAGGTGGCACCTGACGTCTCACCTGTCACCAAGGCCCCTTTGTGACAACTAATTCCCTGTCTAAAACTTTCATATCAAGGAAGACCCATCCCTTTGAGGTGCAGAGATGGAAACCTGATCACTCCAAAAGCCGGCAAACCACCTTCCAGGGGAAGGAAAAGCTGCCTGTGAGCTTCCCTCTGGGTTGGGTGTGGCTCACCTTCTCTGATCAGGGCCCTGATGACCGCGATTCTCTCCGCCTCAGAGCCGGAGCACCAAGACTGCAGAATACCCGGTTCCCACTCTCCATGCAATGAGCTATTTATAACTGCAGGATGCTGGCTTGCACAGAGCAGTATGACACTTCCAGAAAGTCACACTGCTATTTTAGCCGTCTCCTAACAAAGAGCTCTAACAGACAATCCTTGTCAGGCAATGGGAGTAACAGTGCTCAGGAAGAGGAAGACTGTAATTTGGGTTTGTGTGTTTTATTTCTTTACCTGGCATACCATTTAGAAATCTTACAGGGGCTCTCCTCCTCAGCACCAGCCCCCCAGCCCCAGATGTCTTGATTAGTGGCTCTGCGTATGCTGGTCAGATCTGGGGATTAATGATGGCTAATTTGCCCGAGGTTGGTGCAGCCCAGGCAGGCAGCAGACTCTGCACGACCAGCTTTTGCTGCCATATGGGCGGAAGCAGCTGTTTCAATTACTTTCAGTGCCCAGATGTGTCAGACGAGCCACAGTTCTCTGCGGGGTACACAGCGCATGGCAGCTAATTGCTTCACTCGCGGTGGAAGCGTGGTGCTGGGTACTGTGAAAGGGGGTTTGGGGGACAGCCGAGTGCCAGCTGTCGTCACAGCTCACAAGGCCTGCAAGCAGAGAGGCTGTGACTAGACTTCAGCCTCCACTGGCTGGCCCACATGACACCTGGGCTGGCTGTGTCTTTGTCAGGTGCACACCACACAAGGACAGACAGAGGCAAGTAACACGCCCCGGGTTTTGATGTGTCTGCCTCCCTGTAGACCAGATATGCTGGGAGCAAACGGGTGTGGGGCTATGCTCTGTGGATGCCAAAGACATCCAAATTGCATGATTTCAATTAACATGCAATTCAGGTTGATCATTTGAATCTGAAGCTTCAAGGCACATTTTTAAAGGTTAGCATCCCCCTCCTGGCGCCCAGACAGTGATCAATGAATCAATGTGTGTGTTATGTTTTCTGGTGTATCAGATTGAGGCGAGAGGAGAAGGGAAATGAAAGGTCGGCTACCCGTTCCCCCTGAATTCCCCCTTGGTTCTTGGGAAAAGAATTCAGAATGGAATGTCAGGCAAGGATGTGTCTTCCCGTTGTCTGGAGCAGGAGTGATGAGGAGAAAACCTGGGATAAATAGGAAGCTGTTATCTTCATCATAATACATCTATTTAGGAAAAGAATAAACATTTGTTTTGTGCTAATTCTATGGTAATCAGGGTGATTGTACTGTACTTAGCTACTGGTTGTTGCCATGGTTATTCCAAGCAGTTTGTGCTTATTAATGGCCTGGAATAATCCACAGTGCTCAGTTTGAGACCCTTCATCAGAAACATGAGTGTTAACTTCGCTGTTATGTCTTAACCATTTTGGAGCCCAAACTAAGTTTGCTTTCTCTTAGTTTTGTGTTAGGTGGCATCTAACCTGTATTATGAAATGGGCTGCTCTCCTTCGCATTGCATCTCATCAAAAACACCCTTTTACTACAGGCCCACAGTGTAATTAACAGGGCTCAGCATTTTTCAAATTGATCTATCGATGAATACATATTAATGCAACTTAGCCAAAAGTGTGTTGAAGGAATGGATGTGTAATCTTTGTTTAGGAACTGCTTTCAAGTAGCCAGGCCCAGAGCCTGTGAACTGCACAGGAAACCAGAGTCACAACTGATGTTGAAACCGTAGGGGAGGAAGACATTTCCTTTACACTCTCTGGGTCCTTCTGGCTGGAGAATGAATTAAATTCACATGAGACAAAATAAAAGGAGAAAATTAAACAAAGCTTTATAACAGGTATACATGGGAGAGGCTCAGGCAACCTGAGCAATTCACCAAAATGGCTGAAGCCACCACCTTAAATATCATCTTCAGCTAAAGACAAAGGAGGATGCTGGGGTGGGGGTAGTCAGTTACGGGAGGTTACCAGACAAGTACAGCAAACAGGAGTAAGATTATTATGCAGATTTAAATCCTTGCCTTCCGCATTAATAAGAGGCATTGATAGGAGATTTTAGAGATAATGTCATCCCCCCTTCTTCCTGGTACAGAGAGGGAGACATTTTTACAGATGGAGATTTCCCTTACAAATGTAAATGTCTCTTAACAAAGTTTACTTATTTTTGCTTTTCAGAGTTTCTTTCCTGTCTGCAGTTTTTGAAAGAAAACAGCTCAAAATAATCCTCATGCCAAAGAGACATATCTTGGGCTGGCCAATTCTAGTCCCCCATAAAACACAGGCCTCCGTGCCTGTTATATCTCTGAGTTGAGTCTTCCTTGACTGTCTAGCACAATCACTGACTCTCCTTCTCAAGCTGGACGTTCAAAGCCAGTCACAATGTATTGCTTTTTTTTTTTATGATTGGTGATGGTGGCGGTGGGGTGTGTTCCTGTATGTTTAAGTTGATAATTATCAAGAACTACGTTTCTTAAGAAAAATGTCATCAGAACTCAGAGACTGAGCATTGACTGAAATACTTGTGGTCACAAGTACCAGCCAAATGGCACCAGCTCTTCCCAAAATCAGGAAGATGGCGTGCGTTTCACCTCTGTTGTTGCATAACAAAGGACCTCCAAATTTAGCGGTGTAAAACCCAGTGACCTATTTCTTATGCCTCAGTGGTTGGCTTGGACAGTTCTGCTCCCCACACTGTTCACAGGGACCCCTCAGGTGGTGGCATTCAGCTGACATGGTCTCCAAGCTGGCCTCCCACATCTACCTGGGTCTCATTGCCAGCAGGACCAGGCTCTCTTGCCCACGGGCCCTGTCTCCTGGGCCTCTCCACGTGGCCTCTCTCCAGCAGGGGAACCAGTCGTCCTTGTTGACAACTGATTTCCAAGAGTTTAAAGTCAGACTCTCCTAAACTTTTTAAGGGCTAGGCCTTGAGCTGTCACAGACCATGTGGTCACAGCAAATTCGAGGGCCAGTCCGGGTTCAAGGTGGAGAGAGGACACTCCAGCTCTTCATAGGAGGATGGCCTGCATGTACAGCGAGGGGACCAGGGGAGGACTGTGGTGCCTGCTGTGAAGTCCCCAAGTGTCTGTTCAGAGTGAGGGTGTGCAGGTGGGGAATGAAGTGATTCTATTTCAAATAAGGAAATAAGCTGGATTGTCCTTATATTAATTTCATGCAATTTTTTTTAAAAGAAAGCTAAACAAACCAAAAATCCTTTGCATTCACAGTATTATCGTGTTTTGTTAGAGCATATAAAAAACTGAAAAACAGAGGTTTTCTTCTTTTTAAATCTGGCTTCTGAAAACTGCCAAGTGATATTGATTAGAATATTTCCCATGTCTTTTGTCTGCTTTTGAATAGTACAAATTGAAAACCATAATTTGCTCTGTAAGAGAGGCTCAAAATTGTCATTCATAGGTGACTAGAGGAAGAAACTCTCCGAATATTCTCACTCGCATTTGTGCTCAGTTGTTGCAGAGCTGAGCGTGTGTGTCGATGCTCTGGTGGCAGCTTCTTCCTGATGGCAGGAAGATGCTACCTCCGCCTGATTGTGGAGTGAGCTGTGGGTTAGGAATGACCCCATTATCAGAGCCACATGCATCTGGGGGTGGGGTGCAATCACGTAGCTGAGTATTCCTCTGAGAAACTGTGCCCTTGGCCACAGCAGAGAAAGCAAATCTGGCAGTGTCACCAGGCTCTTGACTAATGCAACTTGAAACTTTTAAACAGACGGAATCAAAAAGTAACCATTGCAGGGCCGGCCCCGTGGCCAAGCGGTTAAGTGTGCACGCTCTGCTTCAGTGGCTAAGGATTGCACCGGTTCAGATTCTGGGCATGGACATGGCACCGCTCATCAGGCCATGCCGAGGCAGCATCCCACATAGCAGAACCAGAAGGACCTACAACTAGAGTATAACTATGTATTGGGGGGGCTTTGGGAAGAAGAGAAAAAAAAAAGATTCCCAGCAGGCGTTAGCTCAGGTGCCAATCTTTAAAGAAAAGAAAGTAACCATTGTGCATAATAGTGATACTTAGCCAAGGCTGTACATTAGAATCAACTGGGAAGCATTAAAAGCACAAACAAGGGGCGAGTCCCGTGGCCTAGTGGTTAAGTTCAGTGAACTTCTCTTCAGCAGCGCAGGTTGGTAGGTTTGGATCCTGGGTACAGACCTATACCACCTGTTGGCTGTGCTGTGGCAGCAACCCATGTATAAAGTAGAGGAAGACTGGCACAGATGTTAGCTCAGGGCTAATATTCCTCAAGCAAAAAAAGAGGAAGATTGGCAGCAGATGTTGGCTCAGGGCCAATCTTCCTCAGCAGAAAAAATAAAAACAAACAAACGAAAAACCGGCTGCTGGAGTCCCACTCCAGGAGAATTAAATTAGAATCTCTGGGGGAATGGGCACCCAGAGTTGCTGATGTTTAAAAGCTCTTCAGGTGAAATTAGAGGAAAGAATAATCAGCTACCCATCATTTTTACTTTTAATGAAATAAAATTTTGTACCGATAAATCCATGTTCAAACCTTAGTGTTCTTTTTCTACTATTAATAATAATAGATAATGTTTATTGATTGCTGACTCTGTGCCAGGCACTATGCTGAGTTCTTTACATATATTGCCACTACTTGATCAATACCTCTATGAATTAAATACTAGGGTTATTCCCATTTGCTAGATGAAGAAACTGTAGTCATGAAAAGTTAGGTAAAATGCCCATTGTCACTCATCAAATAAGCAGGGGTCCTAGACATGGACACAGAGTGTTTATGAACCAGGGCACACTTATTTTTAAACTCTTTATTTTGAGAAAATTTGAATGTTGGCACACAGTTATGCAGAAATAATAGAGATCCCCTGCACCCTTCACCCACTGATAAAATCTTATGTATTTTAGTAAAATATCATACCCGAGAAACTGATATGACAAATTGACATCAATAAAACCAACTGACCATATTCAGATCTCACCAGTTTTACATACACTCATTTGTGAGTGTGTGTTAGTTCGAGGCAATCTCATCTCGTGTGCAGGTACACGAGACCACAATCAAGATACAGAACAGCTCCATCACAGGAATTCCTTATGCTGCCCTTTATAGCAAGTCACCTCCCGCTCTCCCTGTTCCCTAAACTGACAAACCAACCACTAATCTCTTCTCTGTATCTTTAGGTTTTTCATTTCAGAAATATTACACGAATGGCATTATGCAGATGTAACCTTTTGGGACTGGCTGTTTCCACCCATTATAATTCCCTTGTGGTTCATCCCAATTGTTGCGTGTATCCATTGTCCATGTTTATCGCTCAGTGCTATTCCGTGGTCCGGATGTGCCAGTTTGTTTAGCCATTCACTGTTGAAGAACGTTTGAACTGTTTCCAGGTTTTGGCTATTATGAATAAGGCTGCTGTGAACCTTCCTGCACAGGTGTTTGTGGGCCATAAATTTTCACTTCTCTGGGATCCTTGCCCCAGGTGCAGTTGCTGAATCCTCTGGTAAGCACGTGTTTCCTTTTTCAAGACACTGACAAACTCTTCTGAAATGACTGTACCATTTTACATTCCCACCAGCAATGCATGAGTGATGCCGTTTCTCCGAATTTTCACCAGCATTTGGTGTTATCATTCTTTTGTTGATCTCAGTCATTCTGATGGGCGTGCCGCAGCATCTTATTCAGTTCGCGTTTGCATTTCTCTAACGGTTAATGATGTTCAATAGCTTTGGCTGGGCTTATTCGCCATGTGCATATGCTCTGCAATAAATGGTCTGTGTGAGTCTTTTGTGCATTTTCTAATTGGATTGGATTCCCTCTTTTGACCCCGTTTAGAACTGAACAATTAACTGCATTTTAACAGTCATTTTCTCAGTAAAGAATAGTTTCAATTCCACAGGCTAAATAATGGGACATAATATTTCTAACTCTTTTCCTCTGTCACAAATGAACACTGGGAAACTAACAAATCCTGTGTTTAACATCTGACAACTTCAAACTCTAGGAGAAATTGCCCGATTTATTTTTTAATCCTAAGGAAAGACTCTATTTACCTGACTCATTTGTATAATTTTATTTGAGTGCTTTCCCCTGGATCAATTAGCTATGGGGCTTGAGGAGCACTGTCCTGCATATCTACAGCGAGAACCACATCATTAGGATGGCGGATATGCAGTTCCCACAAGGAAGAGCATAACGAACCTGAAGAAGATGAGAACATAAATTAACTAATCAATTAGTTAATAAATTAAGTTAAAAAATTTCTACTACAGTCCACCCCTTGGCTTTCCAGGAGACGTGTATCCTTCTTTTCATATATATGATATTTCTTACAGTGCCCTGGACTGCTCTAAAATGACTTCAACATGACGTGCAGATTTGATCATTTTTCTTAATATCATGTACTACCAAAATGTGTTTATCTCCAGCTATTCCAAATAGGAATGATCTAAATGCAAAATAGCTAGTTTATCCAGAGGCGATTTCATAGGCCCACTCTTTCCTTTCAGAGGTATTCCTATTCTTTGTACAGTTTAGTCTCAGTCCATCTGCATAGAGCTCCTTCTGCACCTGAAATGTATGACATAAATTTTAAGTTAACTAAGCCCAGATCATTGGAGATACAATGGTGAAAGGCAAGCAGAAACAACTTCAGTAAAACTCTCATTTAGAAAAAGAAAAAAGCAGAAACAGCAAATTGTCTACCCTGCTATACTGCATGTCATTTCTTTCCAATCAGGAATGTCAAGAGAAAAGATTTGTTCAAAAAAGCCTTTGGGTATCCATTAGTTGATTCACTTTCATGATAGCAAAGTGAATTCTCTCCTCAGCCAATGTGGTTTCCCCATCCTTCGCCCAGGGTGACGTTTTCCTCATTCAGTATCTTTCATAGGTGGACATCAAATGGAAAATAGCAAGAATTCTCCCATGAAGAGTGTGCTCTCCTAGTATTGCATTTGTACTTGGTGTGTCTAGGGTAGAGTAAGGAATGACTTAAAGCGGTCTCCCCAGACCACCAGCATTGGAATCTAGGAAGGTTAAAGATTATAAAAATGTAGCCGATTGGGCCTTAACGCAGACCTGCTAAATCTCTAGGTGTGAGGCTTAGCAGTTGACCTGTTAGCATGATCCCTGGTTAATTCAGTAAAATTTGAGTGCTACTACAATTGAGCTTAATCAATCAAAGTTCTTCTGATTAAATCTTAGTCATCTGTGTATCAGTTTGAAAATGATGGTCTTTCTAAGCTTGCCAATAATCAACAATATATGTGGACTAGCCACGCCCTTTGAATCTGGATTTTGCACTTTAGTTTCAGTTTCGTAGTCCCAGACTTAGAGACTCCGCTTTGGGGTACATTTAAGAAAAAATACTCTAGGCTACCCAAAAGAGAGCTGATCCAGGCTAATGAGAGTCTGAAGGAGTCTCTGGAGGGCAGGAAGTTAACGGCGATAGGCGCTTGGACGAGACATGGTAAATCTGATTTTCTGGAATTCTTCTGGTTCTTCTGGAATATCTCTATTCGAAACTGAAGATTCCAAGATTCCAAGTCAGTGCTCTAATGTTAGGGAAAGGCAAGAATTTGCTGAACTTCTAAAAAGACTGTGGACTTCACACAGAAAGTGCTTTGCAATACATTTTGATAATAAAAAAAAATTCTAATACTCGCAAATAAAGCTAACCAATAAAAGGGATAGAGTGATCTTTATTGTCAAGTTTGGGGACTGGCTAACAAGCTTACCTGAGCGTCAACTGGCCATTTACCATTGCTTAAGGTATTTTGCAATCTTTTAAAGATTGATGTTCATTTGTACAAAACTGATAAACTATAAATGACTTTTGTCCAATTGCAATACAAATTATTGCTCAGTAGTAATGCAAATGGTTTCTATCTTATAATGATGAAAATGCTTTCTGTTCAGTACAAAGATGACCCTAAAGTTTATAGCTTAATTTCTCCGTGGGATTGTTTATCTACCTCAGCAATGCGTTGTCCAGCATTTGTTTTCCTTTCACTAACTATATATGTATCATTTTCTCATGTCTTTCTTTAAA
Source organism: Equus quagga (assembly GCF_021613505.1). Lineage (NCBI taxonomy): Eukaryota > Metazoa > Chordata > Mammalia > Perissodactyla > Equidae > Equus > Equus quagga. The sequence goes on along the minus strand of NC_060268.1, from coordinate 82,637,587 downwards.
GGCAGCAAAAAACTTTGATACGTTATCACAATGTATTTGAATGAAAATTATGTATTTTTTAAATCTTGAAAATTATGCTTCTTGACTATCTACACTGGTCTTTCTCTTTCCTGCTCGCTTTCAAATAAGCCAGTTTCACTGGCGCCTTATTAAAGGCCAGGAGTAGCAGGTACACTCAATGTCTCCACATTTTATACCAAGTTGCCTAAAGCTACAGACTTTGCGGACATATGGTCTGAATCCCAAGGGACCACAGGCAATAGCTGAACTGACTGCTTAGCTACAGCATAATGAAGACAAAACTAACTCGCCAGCACCAAACAGAAAGATTCTTACTGTGTCCCACCCCACCTGAGCTGGGCTAATTCTGCATGATAAGGGTTGCCACATAAAACATCCCACTTTGGTCTTACACAGGATCCTGATGTTTATCAGTGAGAGAAACCCAATTATGGCCAAATTAAGGAGACCAGCTCAAGAAAATCAAATGGTGAATATTCCAACAGTGGGACACAGCTTCATTTTAAGATTAACTAGGAAGAGACACAGGCAACACTACTGTCCTTGCTTTTCCTTTCTCTCTCTCTCACACACAGACACCCTGCTCCTCTGGTGCATGGCTATTCTTCTCACTCTCGGTACAAAAGCTTTCTCCATAACGTGGCTGCCAGCAGTTCCCACTTTTTGTCTTACAATTCCTCCCATCAGAAAAGAATGACCTCTCCTTCAAAGTCCCAGTTTAAAAAAAAAAAACAATCCTAGAGGACGACTATATTTGGCCTGGGTTAGGCTCCCATCCCTGTCTAAACCTAATGTGGCAAAGGTCATGGAGTGACATATGCAAATGCCAGCTCCTAAGTAACCCTCTGGCTGGAATGTGGGGGCCAGCCATTCTCACAGAAGCCAGAGGCAGGGCAGAGAAAACAAGAGGCGTCCCCTGCAGGAAGGGTCAGTGAGAACCAGGCTAATATAGGGTCCCGGCTATGAGGGGAGGCTTAAAGGAACAGAGGGTATTCAGGCAGGGGGAGTCAAGTTGCACAAGGGGAACATCAACTCTGCAGTGAATAGTCTGGGGTCTCAGTCTCCTTTAACGCAGCTAGGGGACCTGAGGCCATCGCTTCTCTGAACGCCAATTTCTTCATCTGAAAGTGTCAATAATGATCTCTCCCAGGCCGCACTCTTGACAGGATTCAGGAGACAATTCGGGGAACACATCAAGCATGTGCCTTGTGCAGCTCACATTCACTAAATAGAAGCAGTTATTTCATCTAGAAAAGAAAAAGCTCGGGGAGGGAGACCTGAGAACTGCTTTCACATTTTTAAAAGCCTGTCATATGCACGTAGGTTTCAACTTTTTCTGTGTACTCTGGAGCATAGAGCTCTGTCAAGAAGTTACAAGGCAGTGAGTTTTACTTCAAAAAAAAGAAAAAGAAAAAAAAAACAGATTGAAAGCACAAATGGACTGGGGAGAGCTGAGTAAATTTCTCCAAAGATTTTTCAAGCAAATCTTGGCTTTCTCCTTCCCAGGGATAAGGTAAAGAATTCGTGAGTCATTTGGAGGTTAGCATAGAGGGCATCGTCAGTGCCTCCCCGCTGGATGTCTGTGCTTCTATCCTCAGGGAGTGAAGGGCATCCAGCCCAAAAGCCAGAGGTGACGCCTCCAAATCCAGGTGACACGGCACACCGACATGTGTCCCCATCCGCGTGCAGCTGGCTAAGAGAAGTGTAGTAACTGCAACTCCATTGTGCAGTGCTGTTTTTAAGTATCAAAAATACTGAGTTATAATTTATATCTCTGTTGTATCCGGAGAGTTATAGTCTGCCTTACCATCTGAGATAGAACAAAGATGCATTGTTTGAAACAAATTCGCCACACCCTTCCTTGTTCAAGATCATTCCTCGTTCCAAAGCATTATAGTTTTCATTTAAATTCCCGTTTCCCAGCTTATTAATAAGATTAGACATCTTTTCTAATGTGCACAAATGAAAAGTATTTCCCGGAGAACTGGTTAAGCCTCCCTGTACTCCAGAGGTCTGGGGGTGAGGAGTAAAAGAAGTGGTAAGGAAAGCAGGAGCAGAGCGTGGTGACAGGAACAGGGGGCAGGGGCCTAGAAAGCGATGAAGAGGGTCGCTGGCACAATTCCTAACCCTTCCAGTGGAACCTAGCCACATGCCCTTTCCCAACTCTCTGTTCCTCCAGCGCCAGATCCATTGTTTTGGAGCTAATCTGCTCTCCCCTCGGATATTTTATTAGACCTCCAACCTTCTTCCTTGGTGATCCTTTCTGGGGGAAATTCCAGCAAGAAGCACAGGGGACCTCCGCCTTCCACCTTGGCTTTCTCTCAGTTGGAAGTGTAGAATTTTATAACGGCAAAGTCACACTTTTAATAATGTACCAATACCAGTACTAGTATTCTAGTATTATACTTTAGTACTCCTTAGTACTAGCGTGGTTATTTTGCCATCGTTTGCAATCACTACTGGCTACCTAGTTCCCACATTGTTATAGTCAGAGGGAACAATCGTGTGCATGTGTGTTTTTCTTTTTTTTTTTTTAAGAACAACCAGAAGGTACAGTATTTCTAAGGTTTTTCCTGTTCCAAATGAGTCTATTCTTTTGGAAATAGTCATGCAATTCTTCTAGCGCCAGCCTTCAGGTCATAGGCCAGGGTCCAGGTATCAAGGGAGCTAGGTATCCATGCCTTTGTTCCATGTGTTGGGTGCTCAAAGCAATTATTGGAGCACCTTCCCAAGAGCAAGTCCATCTCAGGCATTCTGAACACATTGTCTTCCAGCCTGAAATCCGTATAGAACCGCTCTCTAGTGATCTTACTGATAAGATAATAAAAAGCCCAACTAAACAGATCACTGTAAGGCGACTCAGTGATTGAACCTCTAATAACACCAATACAATCTGGCCATCCTTTCTAGGGTTACATTTACGCAAGTTTGCTTAAATACATTTTGCTGGAACAGCAAGTTTATGTAACATTTTGCAGAGAGACACAGGAGTGGGCAGTAAAGGGAAGAGAGCAGAAGGAGTGGCAGATTTCCATGTGACATTTGTATGTGATAAATCAGGTAAAATAGATTAACACCACGCTTAGTATTTTAAAATGCGTTGTAATTTAATGGAGAAGGTTAGCCTCTTCAACAAATGGGGCAGGAGCAAAGGACATCCATGGGCAAAAACTTCAGCATCAACCTGAACCTCATGCTCTATACAAAAATTAAGCTAAAATGGATCACAGACTTAGTTGCAAAACATAAAACTTTTAGAAAATAAATAAGAGAAGATTTTTGTGATATGCGGCTAGGTGAAGAGTTCTTCAACTTGACCCTAAAAATATGACCTATAAGACAAAAAAAATTGATAGATTGGACTTCATCCAAACTAAAACTTTTGCTCTATGGAAGACCAGTTAAGAGGATGAAAAGATAAGCTACTGAGTGGAAGAAAATATTTGCAAACCACATATCCAACAAAAGACTTGTATTGAGAGTATATGAAGAACTCTCAAAACTCAACAGTAAAAAAAATCCAATTAGAAACTAGCGCAAGGATGTGGATGGACATTTCACTGAAGAGGATATACAGATAGCAAGTAAGCACATGATAAAACGCTTAACATCTTTAGCCATTAGGGGAAGACAAATTACAACCACAATGAGATATCACCACACATCTACTAGAATGGACAAAATAAAAAAAAGGAAAACAATAACATCACATTGCTGGTAAATGTAAAATCATAGAGCTACTCTAGAACATAGTTTGGTGGTTTCTTACAAAACTAAACATGCACTTACCATAAAACTTAGCTATTGAGCCAGAAAAACAAAAACTTAGGTCACACAAATAGCTGTTCATGAATGTCTATAGCAGCTGTATTCATAAACGCCAAAAACTAGAGACAACTCAAATGTCTTTTAACGAGTGAAAGGTTAAACTAACTGTAGTACAGCCATACAATGGAATACTACTCAGCAATAAAAAAGGAACAAACTATTTATATGTGTAATAATTTGGATGAATCACAAGGGAATAACACTGAGTGAAAATGGTCAACCACCAAGAGTGACATACTGAGTAATTCTATTTATAGAACATTCTTGAAATGACAAAATTAGAGAGATGGAGAACAGATTAGTGGTTGCCAGGGTTGGAGGTAGGTGAGATAGAGGTGGCTGTGACTATAAAAGGTAGAAGGAGGGATCCATGTAATGAAAATGTTCTGTATCATGACTGAGGTGAGGTCACACTCATCTACATAAGAAATAAAATTACATTGAACTAAATACACACACCCTTATACACAAATGAGTGCTAGGAAAACTGGGTAAATCTGTTAGGAGACCATAACAATGTCAATATCCTGGTTATGACATTGTACTGTAGCTATGCAAGATGTTACCCATCGGGGGAAACTGGGTGAAGGGTATGCAAGATCTCTCTGCTTTATTTCCTATACCTACATGTGCATTTGCAATTTTTTCAGAATAAAGTGTTTAAAACTGCATCAAGGTATGAGTACTGGCTGTGGGTGAGCCAGCTCGTGCATCATAAATATATTGAAAATATCTGAGTCCACCACTTCCCTATTTTCCTCCTGTGATCCAAAGCCACTGGGGCTGTGTTTTGAGAATCAAGGTTATGCATTAAGAATAAAATAAAGAATTTGCCATTGTTTGTTCAGGATTATGCTGGGTATTAGTGTGTTCTGTTCCCCTTGCCTGAGAACACTGTTCCCTCGGGGCTTTCCCTTCCCGTGTAACATAACTCCGTGAGTCTCTCCTGCAAGAACTTCTCCAAGTGGAGAGGGAGGGAATAGAGGTCCTCCCAGTGTTAAGCTCAGGTCAGTCCAAAATAATCCTGAATGAACAATGGCAAATTATTTTGTTCTTAATGCATGACCACGATTCTCAGAGCACTGCCCCAGTGGCTTTGTTAGGAGAGGATTCCAGCCTCAGCCACATTCAGTATCTGGAAGTGCTACCTCCCCAGATAGTTCAGTTTCGGTATTTGAGCTTGGGTCTCCTAGTTTAGACTCCCTCCTGGGAGGAAGGAGACCCTGTGGCATTTCAGATGGGATACCGCTATCATCAGAGATGCTCTATCAATGTTGATTTTCAAAAGGATGAGGTGTCTGAATATTTATTCTTTTCTTCCAGAAGCTTCCTTATCCCCTTTGCACACTATTTTCCAGCTATCTTCAAGAGTACATAGGATGCACAACATTATTAAGACAAAGACATATTCTATTGTTCTAAATGAGATCATGAGAACAGCGGGATGGTTTATTCTACACACAGAGGGCCTCACAAAACCAAGTGGGCTATGTTCTCAAACTATAATAATAATTGTAATAATTTGGGAGTACTCAGAAAATGCCAGGTTCCTAGCTGAAAAACAAGCCAAAGCTCCAATGCCAATTCGGATCCCGAATGGCTCTTCCAGACCTGAACAGAGAGAGAGTGTTTTGTTACTCTCCAAATTGACAGATGAAAAGCTGCCATTTACCTGACTGCAATTATTCCCTATCATCGCAGCCTCAGGCCCTCAGAACTATTTGCCAAAGCCCAGTCTGATGTTAGGACTTTTCCAGGCAAGCTTCCTGCCTTGCTTCTGACCTCCCTCCGATTTTCCAAAGCTAGATCCCTCCAGATAGGCTCTGGGTATCTTCATAACTTGGAGTCCGGGCCAATTTGACCCCATTCCAAGTAAGATACTTGCTCTTCCCTCTCCTTGTCCCTTGACCTTGTCCCAAGAGTGATTTCTTCCTCGGACGATTATCAATGGGAACATCCATTCCCTTTGGAGCAAATACTACTACAAATTATCGTAAAGTCTACGTTAGGTAGCTATGCCATGGTGCTATGTTTGCTGACTTTAGGACTCAATGTAATTCCAACAGGTCAATGCCGGAAATGGGAGTAAAGTTGCAGACAGGGGAGACCCCTGGCCCACGTGCATCCAGTGTGCACACAGGACTCAAAAGAGATGAAACTTCCAAAAGGTAGTTTGGGGCCAGAGGCGGAAGGTCTTGAATGCCATGCTGAGGAGCTGGGGTCTTATCTGGCAAGCTTTTCTAAGAAAGATGCAAAAGAAATGTGCCAAATTGTGAAGAAGGCCCTGCTCTAACCATTGCTCCAATGTCCTTCCCAGAGCCAGGCTGTTAGAACGGATACTCACCTTCTAATTAGTGGCGTTAAATGGGCTTCAGTAATGTCTGCATTTCTTGATTTAGATGTACTTGAGCCTGACTGTTGGAAAAGTGAAAGTGGCCTTGAGGAGAAACCAAGGACAGAATGATAAATAGGGGAAATGCACGCTCCAAGCTTAGGAATATGATTTAACAAAAAAATCTGTCAAGCTTCCTGAAAACCAGGTGGTAAAGGGAGATTGTCAGTAAAAAGGATTCAAATGACAGTAGAACCTTTTCTAGTGCTTGTGCCTGGGGATGAGGAGAAACTGCCTTTGCCGGCAAATGAGAGCTTTGTCCATATGGGGCCACAGCTCTCGGGGTTTCCAGACAGCTCATAGAACGTTATTCTGTTTATTAAAGCTTGTTAATCAAATGTTTGATTGAACATAATTTTATTTTAAATTTCTTTAGAAAACCTCTCAGATAAATAAACTTATAGAGCAGGGGCGGGGGAACACACCTTGTCGGGGCATGTGTGGCAAAGGCAGGTTTGGTGACCCAGGTACCATGCTGCCATCTCAGGGGGCAGAGTGCTGCAATGACGGCAAACAATGAACACAGGTGAGCGAACTTGACCAGTGGTGCCCTCTCTAGAATAACGTGAGATTATAATTAAATCATACATTTGTTTATTCGTTCAAACAAAACAGATTCAGTGCCTCTCATGTGCTATGCACTGGGGCTACAATGACAAACAGGACAGACACCATCCCTGCACACACAGAGCTTACAGCCTAGGAAGAGAGGGACCAGAGGCACCCTTCAATGAGCAGTGACCGTCAAGTGGGTGTCACGACGGGAGAACAGCCTCCCAAAGGATCACACGGTGGCACCTACGCCAAGGTGGGTTTTCCAGGGGCGATAGCATCTGAAACTTGAAACTGAAGTTAGTCTTTTAGGCGGGGTCTTTGACAAAGAGAAGGGGGTCCAGTGGCCTGGAGGGGAGTAAGTGCTCAGTGCATTTCAGCAAGGAAAGCAAGGGCGGGGATAGGAAGAGAAGATGAAGGGCGAGCAAGGCCAGATCTGCCGGGCATCGGGAGCCGTGGCAGGCAATTCGGACTTGACAAGAATAAGAATAGGAATAAGGTTTGCGCTTCTTTCCCTTCGCTTGACATAAGCTTTTGGGCAAGAAATCTTGCATATCACACAGATCTCCATTCTTTGCTCTATAGTGAATAAATTATCAAGGGCACTTTTGTGTCTCTCATGAGCTTATATTGCTTAACCTTTTAGTCCTTAGTACTCATAAGTGAATTTCCCATTATCTATAGTAGGTCCCAAAAAGTATTGAACTGTGGTTTCTTGAAATTAACTCTTCTTTGAAGAGAGAAAGTATACACCCACGGGATTTCTAGTGTTTGGCCTCTCATTTCCTTTTCTTATATAGAATATTTGATTCACTTAGTTTCTAAAATGCTGTTTCATGAAATCACCTATTCATTGATGAAAGCTGACTGTGATGCCAAAATTATATCCGATTAGATATTGTACAATATAATAAAATGTGTGTTTACACTTAAATTCCGTGAAATATATTTCTTTTCTAGGTTTTTAGTAAAATTACAGATTACCAATATTTTTATGTCAATTCGGTTTTTCCCCCTTGGAATTCAATATGAGTCCCTCAGACTGTGGAACCTTGAAACTTGGCTGCTCTGTCATCTCAAGAGACGATGGGGTATAGAGTTGAAAGCATGAGCATTGACACAGGTTCAAGTTCTGCCTTCACTGTGTGATGCTGGGCAAGATGCTTACCCTCTCTGTTCTTCAGTGTCCTCATGAAGAAAATAGTGTCCTCATGGGTTATTGTGAGAATTGCATGAGACAATCACGTCAAGTCTTCCAAACAGAGCCTTGAGGGGAGTAACTTCTCAAGATATGTGGATTATTAATGTTTTTATTAATTATTATTTCTTTCTAACACTTACGTAGCATTACTGGAGGATAATGTATTTCTAATGAGTAAATTTTCTGGTGATTAAAGCTTAACACTTTGAGCAGCCAAACATACCCCTTTTTGAATATTTTGGGATGGAATTCTTGCTCACTGTGCAATGTGTTATTAGCACATAGCAAAATAATTACAGTCACCTTTAAGAATCTTTATCCTGAATATCAAATTTAGCCATAAGCTGCAATAGAAGTGCCCTCAGGAAGACAGTTTACCCCTACACTAAATGACCCTAAAAATTCCTGTTCTCTAATTGTTACTTTTTTAAAATGTTGTAGCTGTTTTTTCAATCCTTTCTTGCTCCCAGGCTATCAGTTGGCGATCCATGTGGCTGTCGGTTTACCTACCTCTAGTAACCTGTCAAAACTTCTATTTTTGTTATTAATATGCTGTGAATTAGGAAACCAGGGAGATTAGCTTGTTGTAAAAAGAGTAATGAAGATTTCAAGGAAAACCTTTGCAATGAGTCAAGTCTATATATTTTGTGCTCCAACTTTTATGGTTTCTACCTTTTCCCCCAAAATTCCTGCTGGTACAGTTTCTCTTTTAAAGGTATTTTATACTGGAAGAACGTGTTTAGTTTATAATAAGGAACTATAGCCCCTCGTTCACTCTGAGAACTGTCTAACAGGTTTGTGCACTTGGAAAAATAATGAAAATGAAACAGACAACTGCTCACCCCATTTGAACCTAAGATGGACTTTAGGGCATGTCGACATCTACAATGTTTAAGTTAAGGTCTCACTTAGAACTAGAATAATCATATCAATATCATTACTTAAGTGTATTTATAAAAAGGAAACAGTTTTGTCTGTTGAACCTGAAATCAAATATACTCATACATACACAAATTCAACAACAACAACAACCCATTTTTACGTTTTTCTTCCGTTGATCGGCTGCTGAAGTGTTTGGGCTACAGCCGATTCTTCAAATTGAATGATGAGTAGAGTTACCGCCGAGAGATCAGCGATAGCATTAACATACATGTCCATTCTCATCTCCAAGAAAACATCCATGTTTCACTAAATACCCGATTTTTATGGTGAGTTTGATAAGGCACGAGGCAGTCACGCTGTGGAGTGTCGATGGTAACTCCAGGTCGTCGTGTTTTGCTGTCTGCCCAAGTGGCCGGTTGCTTGACGTCATGCAGGTTTGCACCTGTCCGAACAATAGCAGCAGGCGAACGATGTATTTTAGATGAGTTACTTGTTCCCAGGGCTGGTCTAATAGCAATAACTGCAGAAGTAATAAATTGCTAGGTTGGGTTTTTAAAGGTTTGGTTTAGAGGTGAAACATTCATGTTAACTCTACTGATTGAAAAGTGAGACTTTTCGGGGCCGGCCCTGTGGCCGAGTGGTTAAGTTCGCGTGCTCCGCTGCGGCGGCCCGGGGTTTGGATCCTGGGCGCGGACATGGCACCGCTCATCAGGCCACGTTGAGGCGGCGTCCCACATGCCACAACTAGAAGGACCTGCAACTAGGATATACAACTATGTACCGGGGGGCGGAATTTGGGGAGATAAAACAGAAAAAAAAAAAGTGAGACTTTTCAAGTATTGTTTCTGCTTTCAGAAACGGAGAAGACAATTTAGTTCATGGAGGGACCGCAAAAATTCTAGAAGAAAGTTGGAGTCAGATGGTACCATTTCACCTGCTAGAGGTTTCTGGTAACAACAACAACAATAGAGAAAATCAATTCAAAGTAAAGTTTAGCTATATTAGCTTTAAGGAAGGAGTGTAATGGTGTTAGAAAAGGACTATGTGCCATTAAGAGCAGTAAAGAGATGGAGTGAAAAGCCCAGATCAGAAACGCTAAGAAAAGTCTCAAAGAATTGGGCAGGAAGTTATATAGCAGTTACACTAAGAAGTCACAAATATAAACTCACTAGGGGCCAGCCTGGTGGCTCAGCGGTTAAGTGTGCACGTTCTGATTCTTGGCAGCCCAGGGTTCGCCGGTTTGGACCCCGGATGCAGACATGGCATCACTTGGCAAAAGCCATGCTGTGGTAGGCGTCCCATGTATAAAGTAGAGGAAGATGGGCATGGATGTTAGCTCAGGGCCAGTCTTCCTCAGCAAAAAGAGAAGGATTGGCAGTAGTTAGCTCAGGGCTCACCTTCCTCAAAAAAACAAACAAACAAACAAATATAAACTCACTAAATCTTCAAAATAACCCTATGAGGCAGGTACCATTATTTTCTCCCAGGCATCCTGATCATCATGTTTACCCCCTTTGCCATTCGCTACTTTGAAGGCAGCCTGTCCTTCATGTCTGTGTCCGAGCACCTCTCCCTCGCCTGATGCAGAACAGGCACGAGGCGCGGGTCTGCGTGAAAGCATCTTGATAGCGGGAGTGAGCATCAACTTCAGAGGCCAAAGAACACATGCTGGCGTAGAGAAGGAACACTGGACAGATTGTTCTGCTTTCTGTTTGAGCAGAAGCCAATCTCAACCCCTGCTAGTCCAAAGCTTGCAAGGCAAATCAAAAAGGAGGAACTGGTGAGAATAGGGTCAGATTCCAAGTGAGCTCATGGGTTCATTCTTCTACTCAGTTGCAATGTTTAGAGCAACCTACTCAGGCTTATGCATCTATTTCATGGATATTTATTCTATGACTCCTTGGTGCCGGTTAAGACAAGTCAGGGCATAGAGAATGGGGGGTGGTCAATAAGTAGAAAATTCAAGTTTCCTCGAGAAGGTGACGTTTGGGCAAGGATGTGAACATTAAGAAGGATCCAGCCATCCAGTGAGCTGGGGAGGGAAGGGCGTTCCCAGCAGAGAGAACATCAGGTGTAAAGATTCTGGTATGCTCACAGAACAGGAAGGAGAAGGGCAGGTAGAGCCTCCTGGGCAAGGGGCAATGAAAGTGGGGTGCAGGCAGAGAGCAGAAAGGGCCAGACCATGCAGGACCTTGTGCCCATGGAAGAGAGTTTGGAGATCGTTCTAAGAGAAATGAGAAACCTTGGGAGAGTTCAAAGCAGGGAATCATTTATGTTTGAAAATGATCATCACAGATTCTATGTGGAAGGTGGATCAGTTAGGGCAAAAGTGGAAGGAGGAAGGACGTTGCCATAGGGTCTAGGAGGGAAGATGGTTCTGGGGAAGAGAGCAGAGGATGACGGAGAGCTGAAGAGGTGTGGGAAGCTGACAGGTACTACCAATGAGATAAAATTGCTACTGCGCCGTATTTGGGGAATAAGAGAAAGAGAGGACTCAGGGATGTGTTGAGCAGAAGGGGTTAAAGTGACAGCGTGTGTTGACGAGAAAATACAAGAGAAAGCTGAGGTGTGGAAGAATAAGTCAAAAGCTAAAACTTTAACAACAAATAAATACTGTGTTTCACCTGATGGAAAAACTCTCTTGCAAATCAGGGTTTGCACAAAGTTTAAAATGAAAGTAATCCTAGCCATCAATAAATATAATACAGTAAATGAGATATTTGATAAGATGATAATAAAACCATCTCTTTGAATAAAAAATACTCTAAATGTTCAGAGGTCAGGCACAGTGACTACTTCCTACTAGGTGTTCAGTAAATCTTTGTTTGTTGAAATAAATCCAAATTAAAGTCAAGAGGTGGAAAAAACCCAAGTCAGGAATAATAAGGTTATTTCTAGGCTCTGCCACATCCCGATTGAGTGACTTGGGGGAAGTTAAACACTTTGAATTTCAATATTCTCATATGTGGAATGAGGATAGTAACAGAAGATCACAGTGGTTAAATAAAATATTATGTTGGACCAGCCCCAGTGGCCTAGTGGTGAAGTTTGGCACACTTCACTTCCACGGCCCTGGTTTTGTTCCTGGGTGTGGACCTCACCACTCGTCAGTGGTTGTGCTGTGGTGGTGACCCACATGCAAAAAGAGGAAAATTGGTAACAGACATTAGCTCAAGGCAAATCTTCCCCAGGAAAAACAAAGAAATTATGTAAAACCAGGGGCACATAAGGGAACCCTCAAACCCCTGTACTCCTTTCTACAGCTTCAGTACATTTGCTCCCAAGTTTGTCTGTATGCATTTTTACACAATCTCTACATCTACTTTGATAAAATTTTGTCTTAGCATCTAAGACATCATTGTGCATAGAGAAGGAATTTAATTTCTCTTTGCTGATTAACCCATTCCTTTAATTAAATATAAACCCTCAGAAAGAACACATAAGTAGTACAATGTTCCACAGTGTACAAGATTCTGTCAACTGTCATTGTCCTAAAGGTCCCCCTTCTGCCCTCTTCTTATTGACAGACACCGAAGAATGAGAATTTGCCTTTCAGTCTATTGTGAGCAAAGTGAAATGATTCTCTTCCAGCATAACAAACCCTATATGCAGCTGTAAAATATAATTTCCTTTCAGCTTCTTGACAGACTTGATATAAATTTCAGTGCACAGTGAAAAAAAAAAAGCAGGGGCCACTTTAAAATATAAATTTTATCATGTATGTCTGACAATAGTGTATATGTTCAGAGGCCCCTTTATTAAGAGAGAGAGAAAAAGACTATGCTTTTAAACAATCAAAGGTTAAAGTTAGCTCCGTCATTCACATGGTCTCATTCTTTTATGCAGATTGAAATACCTCAGAAAGATTTATAACTCTGGTTCAGACAGTTGGAGTTCCAGTAAACGAGTCCCCTTTTTGAAGGTTAAATATTTATGCTCCTATTTTCCTGCCTGATACAGACAAGAGTAAAACCACATTAGCCAAGGAGCCATGGGGACAGGCCTGGTTAGGACGAGAAATGGCAGCTGACCCAAGATCCAGAGCATCTTCTGCTCTCTTATATTCTTAGAATGAATGAGTGAGTGAATGAAACCTCGCAGATGAACAGTCCCCATAATCAGAAGTAAATCTCTTTGGAAAACCTAAGTCTGAGCTAGTCTAAAATTCCCCATATGTACAGCCTAGTGACAGATCTTACAAGATGACAATTATCTTTTAGAATAACAGCAATTATAGTGAGTGAAATACTTTTATATACACTTGAGCTTCACAGAACTCTATGAAGTGGACAGACAGAAATTATCATTTTATCTTATAGATGAATAACTTGATGGCTTAAGTGTGTGGATGACTTGATCTGTGTCACATAGTTGGTTAATGGCAGGACTATGACAACTCCATTATCTTGATCTGTATTATGGTGATCTATCCATTGTTTGTTTCTAATTAGGACAACAATAGCAATAACAAACATTTATGTAGTGAATTACAGTTTAACAAGAGTGTACCGTGTTATCACATTCCATCTTTAGAGCAATGCTTTGGGTGTTTTTTAATCTTATTTTAGTTTTCATCTAACGTTCATTTGTATAAAAGCAAAATAGTTATATTATGTAAAGTCCAATAAAATGGAAAACAGCAGATCCTTGACTCTTCACCCTCAAAACCTATTCCTCAGAAAAAACCATTTTCAGCTCTCTCACTTAGTGCTTCTGGTACTTATCCCCATGTTTATAAACGTGATATTTTTGCATTGCTGTTTCCCAGCTGTTCGGTTTTAGACATTACCTCTTGACTCCTACTACGGCACATAAGAATCAAATACAGAGCTCTCTTCCCCAACACACACAAATACACACTCCCCAACTCAATTTCTCAGTGTAGTTATAAAACAATTGTGGTTAAATCAATATTTAGCGAGTACATTGCCATGACCACTTACATACTGTTTGCAGTTATGGCAGAAAATACTAAATTTCCTTTATTGCTCAGTTTTGCTCAACTCGTTTTTGTTTCTTTTCTCTCCTGAAGTCAATAAGGGCAATATTTTTTCTTAGTTTCCTATGTCCTTATCAAAAAATTACTCCAAACACCTCTCAATATGGTGATACATATTATCAGGTAATAGTACTGTGGTTTTTAAAAGAACATACATTCCTCCTGAGCCCTCAGGCCCATCCCAAATTGGACAGTTTGTTCTCCAGGCCACAGCACAGCTGTGGTCTGGGCATTTCCTGCCCCTCCCTGTGTATTGCATCCCTATGTAATGTTTCTCTTCTCTCCACTTACTTCCTTATTTGGGTGGAGCACATCCTCTTAGTTTCCTGAGAAAGGAGAATGGAAGATAACACTTTGAGAACTTTTAAAGCTAAAATTTCCTGGTTTTTTCCTCTCACAATTGATTAGTGGTCTAGCCCTACCTTAGGTTGAAAAAATTTCACCCAGAATTGTGAAGACATTCCTCCACTTTCTTCTCTTTGATCTTGCTGTTGAAGTGGCCAAAGACATTTTTTTTTCAATTATTTTGAGGCCATAATGGGTTATAACACTGTGTGATTTCAGGTGTACATTATTATTTATCAGTTTCTGTATAGACCGCATCATGCTCACCACCAATAGTCTAGTTTTTATCCATCACGGTACATGTGTGCCCCTTTACCCCTTTTGCCCACCCCCTTCCCCCCTTCCCCTCTGGTACCCACTAACCTGTTCTCTTTTTCCATGTGTTTGTTTATCTTCCACATATGAGTGAAATCATGCAGTGTTTGTCTTTCTCTGTCAAGCTTATTTCGTTCAACATAATACCCTCAAGGTCCATCCATGTTGTTGCAAATGGGACAATTTTGTCTTTTTTATGGCTAATATCCCATTATATATATATACATACCACATCTTCTTTACCCGTTCATCAGTCTATGGGCACTTGGGTTACTTCCACATCTTGGCTATTGTGAATAATGCTGCAGTGAACACAGGGGCCATAAGTCTCTTTGAATTGTTGATTTCAAGTTCTTTGGATAAATAGTGGGATAGCTGGATCGTATAGTATTCCTACTTTTAATTTTTAAATCTCCATGCTGTTTTCCTTAGTGGCTGCACCGGTTTGCATTCCCACCAGCAGTGTATGAGCAAGCCCTTTTCTCCACACCGTCTACAACATTTGTTATATTTTGCCTTAGTCACTATAGCCATTCTAAGAGGTATAAGGTGATATCTCACTGTAGTTTTGATTTGCATTTCCCTAATAATTAGTGATGTTAAACATCTTTTCATGTGTTTGTTGGCCATCTGCATATCTTCTTTGGAAAAATGTGTGTTCATATCCTTTGCTCGTTTTTTGATCAGGTTGTTTGGTTTTATGTTGTTGAGTTATATGAATTCTTCATATATTTTGGAGATTGACCACTTATCGGAAACGTGATTTGCAAATATTTTCTCCCTGTTGGTGGGTTATCTTTTAATTTTGTTCTTGGTTTTCTTTGCCTTGTAGAAGCTCTTTAGTCTGATGTAGTCCCATTCATTTATTTTTTCTTTTGTTTCCCTTGCTTGAGTAGACATAGTATTCAAAAAGATGTTGCTAAGACCGCCGTCAAAGAGTGTACTGCCTGTATTTTCTTCTAGGAGTTTTATGGGTTCTGGTCTTATATTCAAGTCTTTAATCCATTTTGAGTTAACTTTTGTGTATGGTGTAAGATAATGGTCTACTTTCATTCTTTTGCATGTAGTTGTCCAGTTTTAGCAACACCATTTACTGAAGAGACTTTCTTTGCTCCACTATATGTTCTTGGCTCTTTTGTCAAAGATTAGCTGTAAGTAGATGTGTGGTTTTATTTCTGGGCTTTCAATTCTGTTCCACTGATCTGTGTGTCAATTTTTGTGCCAGAACCATGCTGTTTTGATTACTATAGCTTTGTAGTATATTTTGAAGTCAGGGATTGTGATGCTTCCAGCTTTGTTCTTTTTTCTCAGGATTGTTTTAGCTATTTGGGATCTTCTGTTGTTCCATATAAATTTTAAGATTCTTTGTTCTATTTCCATGAATAATGTGATTGGGATTATGATTGGTATTGCATTGAATCTGTAGGTTTCTTTAGGTAACATGGACATTTTAACTACTATGTTTATTCTTTCAATCCATGTGGAATGGAATATCTTTCTATTTCTTTATGTCGTCTTTGATTTCTTTCAATAATGTCTTATAGTTTTCAGTGTATTGGCCTTTCACTTCCTTGGTTAAATGTATTCCTAGTTATTTGATTCTTTTTGTTGCATGGGAAGAGACACAAGAGAAATATGGAACAACCAGAAAACAAGAGATAAAATGCCACTGTTTCCAAAGAAGATATACACATGGCCAACAAACACATGAAAAGGTGTTGAACATCACTACTCATTAGGGAAATACAAATCAAAACTGCAATGAGATATCACCTTACACCTGTTAGAATGGCTATAATTACCAAGGCAAAAAACAGCAAATGTTGGAGAGGATGTGGAGGAAAGAGCATGCTCATTCACTGCTGGTGGGAATCATATATCAATAATCACTATAAATGTAAATGGATTGAATTCTCCAGTCAAAAGACACAGAGTGGCTGGATGGATTAAAAAACAAGATGCAACAATATGCTGTCTCCATCTCAACTCTGAAAACAAACACAGGCTCAGAGTGAAGGGACAGAAGACCATACTCCAAACAAATTGCAAGCAAAAGAAAGAGGGTGTTGCCATACTTATTTCACACAGAGCAGACTTCAAAATAAAAAAGGCAGTGAGAGACAAAGAGGGACAGTATATTATGATAAAAGGAACTTTCCACCAAGAGGACATAACACTTATGAATATGTATGCACTTAACACGGGAGTATGAAAGTGTATAAAGCAACTATTAAGAGACATAAAGAGAGAAATTAACAGCACACAATAATAGTAGGGTACCTCAATACCTCACTTACATCAAGGGATAAATCATCCAGACAGAAAGCCAACAAGGAAATAGTGGACTTAAATGAAAAACTGGATCAGATGGACTCAATAGATATATGTATAGAACATTCCATCCAAAAACAGCAGAATACACGTTCTTCTCAAGTACACATGGCACATTCTCAAAACTAGACCATGTGTTGGGAAACAAGGCAAGTCTCAATAAATTTAAGAAGATTGAAAGCATACCAAGAATCTTTTCTTACCACAATGCTATGAAACTAGAAATCAACTGTAAGAAAAAAGTGGGAAAGTCACAAACATGTGGAGAGTAAACAACATGCTACTGAACAACCATTGAATCAATGAAGAAATCAAACGAGAAATCAAAAAATACCTGGAGACAAATGAAAGTGACAATACATCATACAACTCTTATGGGATGCAGCAAAAGTGGTTCTAAGAGGGAAATTCATAGCAATACAGGCCCACCTCAACAAACAAGAAAAAATTGCTAATAAGTAATTTTAAACTACACCCAACAGAACTAGAAAAAGAACAAACAAAGCCCAAAGTCAGTAGAAGGGCAGAAATAATAACAATTAGGATAGAGATAAAGAGACACACACACACACCAGTAGAAAGTGCCAATAAAACTAAGAGCTTGTTCTTTGAGAAGATTAAAAAAAAAAATGACAAGTTCTTAGCCAGATGCACTAAGAAAAAAAGAGAGAAGGCTCAAATAAAACAAAATTAGAAATTAAAGATGAGAAATTACAACAGATACCACAGAAATACAAAGGATTATAAGAGAATACTTTGGAAAACTACATGCCAACAAATTGGATAACCTAGAAGAAATGGAGACATTCTTAGACTCATACAACCTCCAAAAACTGAATCAAGAAGAAATAGAGAATCTGAATAGACCAGTCACAAGTAAAGAGATTGAAACAGTAATCAAGAACCTCCCAATAAACAAAAGTCCAGGACCAAATGGCTTATATGGAGAATTCTACCAACATTCAAAGGAGAATTTAGTACCTATTCTTCTCAAACTACTCCAAAAAATTGAAGAAGACTGAACACTTCCTAACTCATTCTATGAGGCCAACATCACCCTGATACAAAATCCAGACAATGACAGCACAAAGAAGGAAAATTACAGGGCAATATCACTGAGGAACATAGATGCAAAAATCCTCAACAAAATATTGGCAAACTGAATACAACAATATTCACTTTGCATGAACATGTATGAACACCCTAATCAGGTGGATTTATACCAAGGATGCAGGGATGGTTCAACATCCACAAATCAATCAATGTGATACACCACATTAAAAAAATGAGGAATAAAAACCACATGATTATCTCAATAGATGGGGAGAAAGCATTTGGCAACATCCAGCATCCATTTATGATAAAAACTCTCATTAAAATGGGTAGAGAAGGAAAATACTTCAACATAATAAAAGCCATATATGACAAACCCATAGCCAACATCATATTCAACAGGGAAAAATTGAAAGCCATCCCTCTGAGAACAGGAACAAGACATGTGTACCCAGTCTTGCCACTCTTATTCAACATAGTACTGGAGGTTTTGGCCAGAGAAATCAGGCAAGAAAAAGAAATAAAAGTAATCCAAACTGGAAAGGAAGAAATGAAATTCTCACTGTGTGCAGATGACATGATCCCATACATAGAAAATCCTAAAGAATCCACCAGAAAACTGTTAGTAATAATCAACAGCTACATCAAAATTGCAGGGTACAAAATCAACTTGGAAAAACCAGTTGCATTTCTATACACTAATAAAGAACTAGCAGAAGGAGAACTCAAGAATACAAAGATATTCTGATTATTCATTCTTTGTATGTGATCTGTTCTTTCTTTATGAGAGCTTTAAAAGCATCTATCCCTGAAGTTCTGAAATGTCAAAATATGGGACCCGGATGTTGGTATTGTCTCATTCATTATTTTAGGCTCTTAGTAAAGCCATTTCAATCTGGGAATTCTTATCCTTTGATTCTTAAAAAGATACATTTAATTTATAATTTCATCCTATTGGTTTTCTCTAGAAATCTTATATTTGTTAAATTAGTTAAATTAAATCCTAAATTTATTGTATATTATTTTTATCAATTCTCTTCTACTTTTTATTCCTTTGCATTTTTTAAATTAAGCTAAAACATATAGAGTAAAATGCAAAATTTTAGGTATACAGTTGGATGAGTTTTGATGAATATATATGCCCACATAACCATATAATCACCCACAATTAAGATAAGAACATTTCCATCACCCTCTTCTGGATAATCCTCACTCACACTCCATAAGCAACCTCTATTCTGATTTCTGTCACCATAGATTAGTTGTGCTCATTCACGAACTTCATAAAGTTGGAATCATAATGTACTCTCTTAGTATTATTTTGTTCGACATCTAACCCAATTGCTGAAATTTTATTTTGGCTAAAACATTTTTTAATTTCCAAGAGTCGCTTCTCATTCTCAAATTGGTCCTTTTCATCTCAAATTGCTCTTGTTTCATAGGTGAGATATCTACTCTTACCTTTCTAAGGATATTAAGTATATGGTTTCTTTTTTGGCAGAGTGAGGAGGAGTTTTCTTCCACTGTCACTGCTTTTTTTTCTCTTTTCTCTGGCTTCTTTTTCTATATTTATTTTAGTTTTCTTTCATTTTTGATGGTTTCCTCAATTGTCTTCTGATTCTTGGCTGTCCCTTCTTACTTAATGGGCAATAAACTTTGGTCAAAGACATATATAGGGGAAAAAACGTTCTTGACTGGTAAGATTCAATTGTGAAACAGTTGAGGACCAAGAAATTATGTTAAGGACACCCTTCTTCACCCAAGTGGCAGTATCAATTGTTCCTGTTGGCATTCCAGAAGCTAAGTTGGAAAGATGGTCTGTGTGAGTCATGGTTCAACCAGCAAAGTGAACCAGTAGGAGATACAAATACATAGATGAAAATAAATATGTAGATATAGATATACTTCTAGATCCATATCTATCTATAGATGAACATGTAAAGAGATTTATTACAAGGAATTGGCTTACACGGTTGTTGGGGCTGGCTAAGAAAGGTCAAAGTTCGCAGGTCAGGCAATCAAGAAAGGAAGATCATAAGCAGGCTGGAACCCTATGGGCCCTGGTTGAATTTTTTATTCATACACTTCAGGCAAGAAGGAAGATGGGGGCAGGGAGAGCAATTGCAGAGATAGCAGCAGCTTGGAGTCCCTGTGTCCCTCTTTCAAAGGGCTTACCTAATCAGGTAGATCTACCCAAAATGATCTATTTTTTGACGAACTTAAAAGTCAATGGATTAAGGGCCTCATTTACATCTTCAAAACATCTTCAGAGTAGTACCTAGACTAGAGTTTGATTTTATACCTGGGAGACGGATTGTGTGTGTTACACCATGACTGTCCTCCGACTGTCCCTTCTCACTCACCTTAACAAGAAACACTAGAAAGGGAAGTCAGACTAGTCAAGTTAAAACATCAAACCTCCATCATATGGTGACACTGATGACATCTGCTTAGTTCCTTTGTTTTGAGCACAGCACCTAGCCTTCACTCCCAGCTGTGCCCTGTGTTGAGTTCCAAGCCTCTAATTCAGTTTCCTTAGAGAATAAACCTCCTACTTCCTGTCAGGGGAAGGACCTGGGGAATCCAACTATCTTTCATACAGACTTTCATCCATTCCTCTTGCTTTTAGCCTGTTTATCTATCTCACCCTTTAAAATTTTGGGAACCTCCAATTCCTCAGAATTTCTGGTCTTCTACAGCTCAAGGGGTTTCCTTTTGTTGGAAAACCATCTGGTTTTAATCTTTCACCAATCTTATGGAACAGTTCCTACTCATTCATTCACTTGCTATCTTAATTTTCTAAGACAGTAGATTTCAGGTACTATTACCAGCAAAAGAAAACAAAAAACAAACAAAAAAGGTAACTATGTGAGATGTATATGTTAATTAGCTTGACTGTAGACATCATTTAACTATATATATCAAAACCTCATGTAATACACCTTAAATACATATAATTTTATTTAAAAATTAGAAAAAAATTAAAAACAACAAAATTTCTTGACTTCCTAGTTTATCTCTTCTCTTCCAGTCTCTTCTTACATTTTAGAAAATTTCTTCCTGAACTCTTAGTTGGGTTTTGGCAGTTGAATGCATGAATTCAATCTAGAAAAGCCAGTTAGGTTTCTTTTTTTCTGTTTTGCTAATGAGGGAATAGAATTCTACTGAGAAATTAAGTGACATAAAGTCACACAGCCAACACATGGGCTGGGCCTCAAACACCGAGTCCAGCGAATCACCTAATTCTGGTGAAATGTTAAGGGCATTAGTGAAGCAAACTAAGCAGTTTTTTAAGCATGTTGAAAATATTATCACTCATTAAAGTTGCCTAGGAAAGTTGAAATAGCATTTCCTGATCATACCATGTACTTATCATCCATAAGCAGTTGGCCTAAGAGAATACTGGAATGTATTATTGACTACTCAGCTGTAAGCCCAATTGTTGAATTGACCACCTTGCAAGTTTGCCCTACATGATATAGCATATGATCCAAATAAATAAGCAATAGATAGCAATGTTTCTCCCATAGTCAAAATAAAAGAACATGGGAACAAAGATGCCATCATGCACAATTACAACTCATGACTAATGCTCAAAATGTTGCCTCTTCTGATAAAGACTCTAGTTCTGCTAGAGTTTAGATTAGATTAAAAGTTTTAAATCTAAGAGTGAGATGCTTCCATCATGCTATTAAATAATAGTTTCTCTGAATTGAAAGCTGATACTGGCACATGGCCATTTTGGACCCCATGGAGTTTTAGTTCAACAGGTGAGGAGTGGGAGAATGTTGCTGGTCACAGTCTCTATGATTCTGATTGTCAAGGGAATAACAAAGAGGGGCAGAATATAGGTTAAGTGACTTAGGTAATTCTTTCAAATTGAGGCTACAAAATCCTTTGCAAAGAGCATCAGACTAGCCTTAAATCCTGCATCACCCTCCATGAAAGTTGTGGTAGATTGGATTATGGGTCCCTACATTTTGATGAACAACAAAAATATATTCACACCCTTTGCCATGTAACTTTCATGAGCCCTCCCTCTTTGGGTGGGATCCACTTCCCCACCCCACTGTAATGGGCTTTGTGAATCATTTTAGCAGACATAATGGCAACAGAAGCCATAAATATGCTTATGTTGACCTCCTGGCCTCTTATGCTACAATAAACACCTTGACAGCTGGGCCCCAGAGTGAGATCTATGGGAGGAACATACCTGAATCCTCTGGTAGCCTGGAGTCCAGACTGGCCCAGCAGAGTTACAGCTGACCAACAGACTTGTGAGCGAAAAATACATGTTTGTTCTTTTAAGCCACTGAGCCTGGGGTTGTTTGTTACGCAACAGTATTGCAGTAATAGCTGAAAAGTATAGAGGTTCAGCTCTGTTATGCTGTTCTAATCTAGTTCTTGGATTGTCATATGACTCTACTCATCCTCTCTTGTCATAAACTCCTCCATCTGAGCAGGCTTTAGTGAATCTTCTTTGCAAGAAAATCACCTTAAATAAAAGAGGATGAGATAATTATTTCTTTTTTGTAAGTTTATTGACCTACAAGAAGTCAAATCACGAGTAATAATTGAGACAACCAGATAAATACCTAAATACATACCATGAAAAAATGATACATATTAATTTCCATAATACTAAATAGCCCTATCTTGGTAGGAAACAAGTTTAAAATTTAGAACAATTTTACCTCTTAACGAAGTATGGTAGACTTGTCATAAAACATTTAAAAATATGAATTAGAAAGAATATCTGTAAGAGATCCTCTTTTTATTACTGTGCTTTATCACCTTCTCTCTGCTCCCTTCCCAAATATGTGCTGTTTACCTGATCCTCCTATTTTTGTCAATGATGCTTGTAGCAAATATCTCTGGCTTTTGCCTTCACAGTATAATTTTCACATGGAGACATGCTGAAGGCAGGGGTAAAGAGGATGAGAAGTAAATGCATGATGTGGAATTTTTTTTAAAAAAATATTATTGAATTGATTATTCTAATTGATGTTTACAGATCTAAAAAAGAAAATGTTTTGCATTTATGGAGCAAAGATAGTCAATTCTCTTCAACAAAATGACGAGCCTTCAAGTTTTTCAAAAGTATTGATATTGATAATGCAATTGCAACAGGAAACTGAAGTAATAATAAGCTAGAATATTTAGAAATGTCTTGAAATTTGGAATCGGTATTTACAAGCTGGATGAGTGTTTATAGTGATGAACAGTTAGTTGCATTTAAAAACATTCCTTGTTTAGGGTATAATATTTATAAATATATCTTCATATATTTATGCATATTTCCAAAACCAGGAAAATCTGAAATAAAGTTTTAGGTTTGCTATGTTTAAATTCTTACTAACATTTCTACTAAACTTGTTTTTCACTATCCTTTTTTTCTTAATTCTGTAAAGCACTTGTAAAATGACTTAAATAAGTAAAAATAAAATTAAAATGGTCAATACCACCCACATGGTAAATGATGATGACTATATTTTCCTTTTTTTATATTTTTTTACTGCTCTGGATGGCCTCTTCAGCACATTGTTGAATAGAAATGTAGATAGAAATAAAAATACTAACTTGAAAAGATATATGCTCCCCCATGTTCACTGCAGCATTATTTACCATAACCAAGATACGGAAACACCTTAAGTGTTCATTCATGGATGAATGGACAGAGAAAATGGAGAGTATATATATATAGCATGGAATACTATTCCTCCATTGGAAAGAATGAAATCTTGCCATTTGCAACAACATAGATGGTACTTGAGGGCATGGTGCTAAGTGACATGCCCTGAGAAAGGCAAATAGTGTATAATTTCACTTATATAGGTAATCTAAAAAAATGTTTTTGAAAAAAAGAGCTCATAGAAACAGAGAACAGATTGGTGGTGGCCAGAGGTGGGTGATTAAGAGTGGGTGAAATGAGTGAAGGAGGTCAAAAAGTACAAATTTCCAGTTATAAAATAAATAAGCTATGGGGATGTAATGTACATGATGGTGACTATAGTTAATGATACTGTGTTGCATATTTGAAAGTTGCTAAGAGAGTAGATCTTAAAAGTTCTCACCACAAGAAAAAAATTTGTAACTATGTATGGTGATGGATGTTAACTAGACTTATTGTGATTACTTTACAGTATATAAAATACTGACTCTTTATGTTGTACACCTGAAACTAATATAATGCTATATGTTAATTATGCCTCAATAAAAAAAAAAGAAAGGAAACAACATTTTTAAGAGCCAGTTAAGGGCTGAAACCGTCAAATGTGCATGAAAGTCCTGTTCACATTAAAAAGAAAATACGTATTTAAACATAAATATTTAAAACAAACCAAATTATACGTAAACAGGACAAGCTCTCAAAAAAAGATTGGAGGTAGAAAAAAATAACAAAATAAGGAACTAAAACATAGCAGAGAAAATAAACAAGCCAAAAGTTTTCTGTATGAAGGAAAAAAATTCACGAAATCAAGGGACATGTATAAGAATGTTTATGACACAAGTGTCATAATAGCAAAAAATAATAATAACCATTAATACATAACCATCTGAATAGTAATAATGACCACGACGACCATTTACAGAAAATAGATTGATGCATTGTCACATATGCACACAATGCTCACAGCCACGGTGGATAAAACTGGTTTACAGCCACATGCCTCAACAGGGACTAATTTTATAAAAATGTTGTCATTATTGTTTTATTCTAATCAGGATCCACCACAGAGCCAGGGGCAGGGAAGAAGCGTGGGTATCCAAACAAAACCGGGTCTCTGTCACCAAAGAGGGCTGGGAACGACTACTGAATAAACAACCACAATGTCTGCCTAAAACATCACTCGAAAATCGCAATCACTCAAAGCAGCATTGAGTGTACATATACTAAATCTTTCCTGCATAGCTGGGTGATTTACAGATTTGTAAGCTATAATAAAATAAACATGGCCTGTTGGATTTCTTTATTCTTTATGTATTTCTAGAATCATCTCTACAGATACATGTGGAAAAGAACAGTTATTAAATGTTCAAATTTTCTTCTTTCAAATTTTGTTCTGTCATAATGATAAAAGATTAAATAAGATTTTATGTTATAGTAGAGAACCTGTTTCTGCCAAATGCCAACTGTGTAAACTTGAAAAAATCATTTAAACTCCTAGATATACCAACTCTGATGTAATGGACTACATGATGGATTACTATAGTAGTCAAATGAAACCTTTGACAATTAAAAGTATTTTCTAAGTGGTGGCGCTGAAGCTGTATACCAATATGTTGGATTGTGCTGTCTAATCTTTCACATGGGAATTAAATCTTCTGTAATTTTATTTTTGTTGAAAAACACTAAATAATCACCGAACCAATTTATAATTGCATAAAGCTTTACATTTTACATAGAATTTAAAAATACAAAATTTTCTTTGGGCCTGATAATATTTTGCCTTCTTTTCATCTTCATTGTATAGATGAGGCATCTGAGGCTCAGGGATGTCAATGACTTAGTTGAGGGACTAGGGTCATATGAAGTGAAGGTGAGATTTCAACCCAGTTATTCTGACACGAACACCCATTCCTTCCTGAAACACCATGGTAGGCAGTGATCTTTGAGAGAGAAGAAATAAATGAGGTGAGCCCTATGATGTCTTCAACTTACAGCCTGGAGAAACCTTTCAGGCTGCAATGCAGAGAAAGGGAACCCAGTTAGAGCCTCGTGGTCTCTCTGAGATGAGCGGACAACACTAGAATTCTAGGGAGATCAAGGGAGCTAGAGCTCATAAGGCAGGGTGCCAGAAAAGGAAGAGCTGCATGGAGAGAGAGTTCCAGAGATCAACAAAGGGTCACCCTTCAGTCTTCAGCTAAGTACTTCTGAGCACATGCGTGTGAGGAAAGAAACACAAAAATCAGACAAAGAACCACCTGAAATCAGCAAGAAGAACAAGACCTGGAGCTCACACAATTCACATTCTCACTGCCAGTATGGAAAACTTCGCAATCCAAAGGGAATCAAGCAGACAACTTAAAAGGGTATTGCCTCAGTAGTGGAGCAACTGATCCCTGTAATACTGGTGCTCTGACCCCTCCTAATAAATTTTAAAAGCAAGCCACAAAAGTATCAATGTTTTCCAAGTGACTAGGGTGACATACAATCCCAGTTTGCTCTGAATAGGAAGGTTCCTGGGATGCAGAGTGTTTAATTTTAAAACTGGGACAATCCCAGGTGAATTGAATGAGTCATTTGCCCTACAAAGCTCAAGGATATTTACAGAAATATAAAAATATCCGGAACTCAATGAAGAAAATTTTACAGAATCTGGCATTCAACAAAACATTAGCAGGTATACAAACAAGCAGGAAAATATGACCCATAGGAGGAGAAAAAATAAATCAATAGAAATAGACCCAGAAATGACAGAAAGTATAGAATCAGTAGGCAAGGACACAGTAAATGTTATTATACCTATATTAACTTGTATTAAGAAAGTAAAGGAAACATTGATCATACTAAGAAGAGACATGGAAATATAAAAAAGAAAAAGAACATTTTTAACTTCTAGAGATGAAAAAAACATAGTGCAAGGATGATAAATGCAATGAATAGGATTAACAGCAGATTAGATGTTGAAAGAGAAAAGATTAGAGAACTTGAAGTCATAAGATAATCCAAGATAAAACACAAAACTAAAAAGACTGAATGTATTAAATAGAACTTCAGTGAGGTTTCAGACAACTTTAAAGTTTAGATTTAGTATAAATGAAATTGTAATCCCTGAGAAAATGGAAGAAAGATGAGAGAGAAAAATCTGAAAAAATTTTTGAAGAAATCATGGCTGAAAAGTTTCCAAATTGATGAAAATGATAACCCACAGATCCAAGTTCAAAGAAATCCAGGCACAAGAAATATGACAAAAACCATACCAAAATATACCATAATTAAATTTCTTTATGAAGTAAAAAAGAAAAAATCTTAAAAGCAGCTAAAGGATAAAAGACATATTCCTTACAGGGAAGCAAAAATATAAATGACATGGATTTGTCAGAAGCAATTCAAGCCAGAACACGCTGAAGAAATATCTTTGAAGAATTGAAGGGGGAGATTTGGAATATTTAGAAGAAGGCACAGTGTTGCTTGGTTCTGTGTGCACATTGGGTGACAACTATTTTCATCATTCTACCACATGTCCATGAATGACCGCAAAAGTGCTGTGAGTATTGATTTTGGGGGAGGAAAAAAGGTATTGAAAAGAAAAAAATGTCAACCTAGGATTATAAACCCAGCCTTTCTAAGTGAGGGCAAAATAAAGGACTTTTTCAGACACGCAAAAGCAGAAAGGTTCAGTAATAACAGATTTTTCACTACAATAAGTATTAAAAGAAATTGTTTGAGGGACCAGCCCGGTGGTGAGGCGGTTAAGTTCCTACGTTCCGCTTCTCGGTGGCCCGGGTTTCGCTGGTTCGGATCCCGGGTGTGGACATTTCACCGCTTGGCACGCCACGCTGTGGTAGGCGTTCCACATATAAAGTAGAGGAAGATGGGCACGGATGTTAAATCAGGGCCAGGCTTCCTCAGCAAAAAAGAGAAGGACTAGCAGTAGTTAGCTCAGGGCTAATCTTCCTCAAAAAAGAAAACAAAAGAAATTGAGCAGAAGGAAAATGACACCAGAGAGAAATATGCACCTACAGAAACTAATGAAAGGCATGAGAAATGGCAACTCTGTGGGGAAATAGAAGATTTTTTTCTCTTTTGTTTAAATAAGAAGCTTGATTGTATTACCTAATCTTATACAGAGAAAGAAAAAATTGTTTAAAAAATAATGTTTTGGAGGGGTTGTAATATACATAGAAGTAAAATATACAACAGTCACAGAAAGGCAAAAGGACAATGGGAGTATCACATGCTAAGGTCCCTGTGATGCATGTTAGCTGGTGTGATAGAACTTGAAGGTGGGCTTTATTAAATCTGAAATGCATGCTATAAACCCTAACACAACCACTGACAAACCATTCAAAGAGTGATAGCTAGTATACTGGTGATGGAAATAAAAGGATATCACAAAAAAACTTTAATCCCAGGGGATACAGAAAAAGTGGGGAAAAGGAATAAAAAAATAGATGCAACACATAAAAAACATGCAGAGATGTGGATATGCAAATCCAATCCTATCAATAATTGTTCAATGTAAATGGTCTAAAAAGCCAACGAAAAGCCATAAATGATCATTTCAGATAAAATTGCAAGATCCAACTGGAAAGGAACTTAAAATATAAACACACAAATAGGCTAAAAGAAAAAGAATGAGGAAAGATACACTCTGCTAACAATAGTCAACAGAAAGCTGGAGTGGCTATTTTCATATTAGATAAAGTTGATTTCAAAGCAAAAATATTACTACAGATAGAGGGAGATGTTTCCTGATGATAAATGGGTCAATTTATCAACAGTAGGTAAGAATCTTAAACGTTTACATATCCAATAATAGAACATCAAAATACAAGAATCAAAAACTAATAAAACTGCAAGGAGAAATATTCATAACCCCAATTATAGTTGGAGATGTTATCAACTTTCCTTAGTAAGTGATAGAACAATTAGGCAGAAAATTAATAAGGGGGGCCGGCCCAGTGGCGCAGTGGTTAAGTGCACACGTTCCCCTTCTTGGCGGCCTGGGGTTTGCCGGTTCAGATCCCAGGTGCATACATGGCACCGCTTGACACGCCATGCTGTGGTAGGCATCCCACATATAAAGTAGAGCAGGATGGGCGCGGATGTTAGCTCAGGGCCAGGCTTCCTTAGCAAAAAACGAGGAGGACTGGCGGTAGTTAGCTCAGGGCTAATCTTCCTCAAAAAAAAGAAAAAAGAAAGAAAATTAATAAGGATATAGAAGGTGAACAACACTGTCAGTCAAAACATTTGACTGACTTGACACAAAAGCCCTACCCCAAAACAGTAGAACATACATTTATTTCAAGTACACGCAGAATATTTACCAAGATAGACTATCTGCTGGGCCATAAAACAAATGTGGATAAAATTTTAAAGTCAAATCATACAAAGTATATTTTCTGACTACAAAAGAAATAAATAGATATCACTAATAAAAAGATATTTGGATAATCCTCAAAGATTTGTAAAAAAAATAACATACATAAAAATAACCCATCAAAAGGAAAAGTAGGAAGTATTTTGAACTGCATTAAAACAAAACAGAACATATCCATCTCTGTTGGATGCTTCTAAAGAAATAATTACAGAGAAATTTATAGCAATTAACAACTTATATTAGAAAAAGAAGAAAGGTATCAAATTAATTATCTCAGTTTCCACCTTTAAAATAAGTAGGAAAATAGGAGCAAATAAAAAAAAAGTAGGAAGCAAAGAGAAAATAATGAAGATCAATGTGGAAATTAATAACGTAGATAACATACAATAATAGAGAAAAATCAACGAAACCAAACCTGTTTCTTTCATGAGACCTAGAAAATTGACAAACTTCTAGCTAGGCTTTTCAATAAAGAAGAAGAAAGAAGGCACAGAATACAAATATCAGGAACCTAAGACGTGGCATCATTTCAGATTCTACAGACATTACAGAGATAATATGGAAATATTATGAATAACATTATGCCAGTAAATTCAACAGCTTAGAGGAAATTGGTCAATTCCTTGAAAGACACGAACTACAAAAGCTCATTTTAGAAGAAATAGGTAGCCATAACAGCCGGTATCTGTTGAAGAAATTAAATTTATGGTTAAAAACTTTTCTGCGAAGGAAATTCCAGGCCTAGATGGCTTCATGGGTGAATATTGCCAAACATTTAAGAGATGATACCAATTTTTCACAAGCTCTTCCAGAAAATTAAAGAGGAGATAATATTTCCCAATGTATTTTATGAGGCCAGCATTACTTTCAGACCAAATTCTGACAAATAAATTACAAGAAAAGAAAAATATATTCTTTAAATAAAGAAGCAAAAATTCTAGATAATGTTTTAGCAGATAGAACTCAACAACGTATAAAAATGATAACACATCATGACCAAGTAGGGTTTACTATAGGAAAGCAAAGTTGGTTTTACCTTCAAAGATCAATCAATGTAATCCACTATTTTAGCAAACCAAAAACGAAAAACTATATAATCATTTCAAATACATGTAAAAATAAATATTCAGCAAACTCCATTTATGATCAAAAATTTTCAGCAAACTAGGAATAGAAGAGAACTTCCCAAACCTGATAACAGGAATCTACAAAAACTTACAGCTAACGTTATATTTAATGGTGAAGGACTAAATGTTTTTCCCCTAAGAGCAGGAGTAAGACAAGAATGTCTACTCTCACAATATTTATTCAACAATGTATTGGGGATCCAGCCAAGTGAATAAGGCAAGAAAAAGAAATAAAAGGCATCCAGATTGGAAAGGAAAAAAATAATGTTTATTATGTGGATTCGCTCACAGATCACATAGTTGTTTGTATAGAAATCTGATGTAATCTACAAAAAGATACATTAACTGATAAGTGAGTTTAGAAAGGTTGCAGGATACAAGATTAATATACAAAATTCATATCTAGAAATATATTAGCAATAAGTAACCAGAAACTGAAATTTACCAAACAATACCATTATAATTACAGATGAAGGACCTTTCACAATATTCACACGTGTTTGCATATGTCAAAATTGATCAAATCATTGCACTGTGAATATGTTCAGCTCATTGTCAGTCATATAGACTTCAATAAACTGTTATAGTTACGGTAAAACCATCTTTTGTATATTATTTCATCATATCATTTAGCCTCCATATGTTGCAAACATATGATTTGTTTCCATACTAAATTCTTCTCTATTTGCTTTATTGCCCCATGAAAATTTAAGAAACATACAATTTCAATCAATAACAGTGCATTTTTCTAGAGACAGTTAATCTTATTGTTCAGCAAAGTCAGCATTTTAGCACTTCAGTGTGCTGGCATTTGTACCCAGGCTTTTGGCTTTGTGGTTACAAGACAGTGCAAGAAGCTCCAAGCATCATATCCTCACACAACAATGGCCAGAGCCAGAAAAATATAGTTTCTTCCCGTGTGCCTTTCTTCAAGAGTAAGGGAAGAGCGCTAATCCTTACCTTCTCCCAAAAGAAAAACCAGAAGAGAATGCCTTCTTCTCCTGAATCACTCATTAAAGCAAATAAAACTTAAGTTGTGACTTAAGAAAGAGACTTTCTTGACCAGAATTGCCTCATCTTTGCATTCCAAAAACGCTGCCAGGGGAATAGCTCTCCATAACTCATTTATTTTAAGCAAGATGAACTCCCTTCCTTTCAGAAACTGGGGCAGAACCTGACTTTCCCCTAAACAGATAAATTCGAGGAAGATGAGACCAACAGTATTTGCTATAGTAGTGCTGGACAAAAGAAAGCTGACTCATGATCAATTGAAACAAAAAATAGAAGTCAAAAATAGCCCTCTAGTGTCCAGGATGTTGAGGAATGAAAGGATTCTTTAGATAATCCAGTCCAGGAATAGAAAAGTCTAGTATGCGTGCCACTATCCCTGTTGACGCACAAACACACACACACACACATACATACACAGAGCAAATATCAGTAATCTATCACAACAACTTTGTCACTGAGCCCAGACAGGACTTCAAATTCCATTCAACCTTGTACTTTAAGTAACCACTGCCATCGAATCAGTGGTCACAGATGAGATGAAAAATTTTTGCATTCCTCCTTTCTTCAAGAAAGAACACATCTAGGGGCCAGCCCGGTGGTGTAGTGGTTTAGTTCGCACACTCCACTTCAGCAGCCCAGGATTTGTGGGTTCCAATCCTGGGCACAGACCCACACACGGCTCATTAAGCCATGCTGTGGTGGCATCCCACATACAAAGTGGAGGAAGATTGACACAGATGTTAGCTCAGGGACAATCTTCCTCAAGCAAAAAGAGGAAGATTGGCAATGGATATTAGCTCTCTCTGCAGTGAAGATATTCTCCAAGTTTGGCATCCCTATTCAGTTCTCATTCTTACCTGGAGACAAGAGTCTATAAATGTTTAAATAAATGTTTAATTCCTCCTGCTGTCTTCCTAAGGCTGTGCCTTTGTGCGGCGTTTGAACCACATTTATAAGACCCCAGAGTACTCAACTTAATAAATGCTTCTCAGATTGTAGAAAAAATGCCAGTATAAAAGTGATCAGGGGCCCGCCCGATGGCGCAGTGGTTAAGTTCGCATGTTCTGCTTTGGCGGCCTGGGGTTTGCTGGTTCGGATCCCCGGTGCGGACGTGGCACTGCTGGGCAAGCCGTGCTGTGGTAGGCGTCCCACATATAAAGTAGAGGAAGATGGGCACAGATGTTAGCTCAGGGCCAGTCTTCCTCAGCAAAAAGAGGAGGATTGGCAGCAGATGTTAGCTCAGGGCTGATCTTCCTCAAAAAGAAGAGTGATCAAAAGGACTGTCTAAAATGAAAGACCAGACGTACTCTACCGCCAATATCTGAGTTCATCTTATTTCTCCCTAGAACACACTTTATCTCCAAAATGTGAGAAGGGATGTTCTTCCATAGTGTAGTTCTACCTCACCTAACTTAGGAAAGTCTCAGATATTTCTTAAGAAAAAACTCTCTCTCTACCATGCAGTCTTTTCTGTCTTACATTTCTTCCCCTCCCTCATTAATGAGAAATCAATAAACCTTCGCAACAGAGGTTTGTGGAATTATTCAACAATAAGCTTAAGCGTCATCTATCCTTTCCATGACGCTCCTGTCCGTGTCCTTCCAGTCCATTTGTGCTGGTCACTTTTGGAAAACCTGGATGGCAGCACCGCTGGCCTGCACAGCAGCCAGTTGGAGGCCAGAGATTGGCACCTTTGATGGTTTTGCTAACCCAGAAGATTTCAAGATACTTTGGAGCTTTCTATCAATCAGTGACCCTAACTGTATCCTCTCATTTTGTGATAAAACATAATTAAGGCAAAGGAGCCATTTGATCACATGCTACGAGTATTTGCTGCATCACCTGTGAAGAAACTGGTTAGAATGACAATAAGATCTGCTTAATAATTTTATATACTGAGTGCTCGAAACTAGCAATCCTTGATTTATTTATATTTTTGAGTCTGGAAATTAAGGATGAGTAATGATCTCCCAATTGCCCTTCGCAATCCTGATTCAGCCCGAAGAGTTAATACGGCACCTTCAACCGCCCCCCCTTCTCTGAACAGACATTTTTTCCACATGGATGAACACAAAGAAATAATCAGATAGGAGATTTTTCTTCTAAATTAGGCCTCTTGTTTGTAAACTGAAAGAGTGCTAATGCAGTTCAAACTCGCCTGTGCACCCCACATGCCCATTCCACCCAGGCTTATTACAAAGAGCGGGAGAATGGAAGGTTTTGTTCTATTCTTCAGGCTCCTTCTGCGTGAGAGGCCATTCAAGCGATCGGGCACTTCTCCCTCACTCCCTCTCTGTCTTGGCCCCTCTCCCGCTCACACTCTCCATTTCTCTCTATAATGCCAGCATTAGAGGCAAGCCGCTGGCTGAGAGGGAGCTTTGATGTCGACCTCTCGCTGCCACTGACAGACCTGCATTGGTGGGTGAGTAGCGGAGCCGTGAGGGCATGTGTGGGAGAGAGGAGGATGAAAGGAGGGGCAACTGGGCTGATAATGTGGAGATTCCTGCCTGTTCGCTTCGATTCTTCAGGAAGAAAAATGCCAAGCCTTGTGATTACAGAGGTTATGAACCAGCTAAACTTTAGCAATGACCATTAAAACTACTGCGTAACCAAAAGAATCAAATTATTGTTCAGGTTTTTGGCCTCAAACAAAAAAAGAAAGAAAGAAGCAAGCCACAGACAGGGCCAAAGAGATAAGGACATTCAAATGACATTCTAATGAGGCTGGTTAGTCAAGGGTGCCAGGAACCCAGCACACAGGCAGGGGCTGAGTGACAGCCTTAGGCACACTTGCTGCCTTTCAACTTTGGGCTGTATTGTTTTGATGACTTGTGCCAGATGTCAGGAATAAATCTTAGGCCCTAGTGGTAAGGTTACAGTTATGACACAGGCAGGCAGCACATGAGAATGTCACATTAGCAGTCTACTCCGATCTCCATGGACCAGCACAGTGAGGGACATCCAAAAGCATGAGCCCACAAGGGAGCTTATGCCCTGGACGAATTCTTGGCATTCAAAGGCTACCTTCGGTTAGATCATGGAGTGGCTGTGGCTCTGTCTGGATTAAAGGCTTTTCATTACCAGGTTGTCAGAACAGATCGGACCTTGTTCTCCTGTAACCAACACTTGTTTCCTCCTCCCTCAACCACCTGTTTTGTTAATCCCACCACATAAAGGAATGAGAGTCTGTCCTTGTCACTGATTCCTAATCACGTAGAGCCAACTCTCCAGCAGGTTTGGGACAGTGGAATGAGGCAGAGAAATTCAACACCAAACCCTTCCACTTTTTTCTTTTCTTGTTTTATTGACTCCGAGAGTATGTTATTTCAAAAAAATAGATACTGTCACCAAGAAAGAGGTCCTACTATGTGCAAGATCCATATTAAAGAAATCTACAATTCAGAAGTTGAAAGGAAAATTATTTCACTCTGCATTCAATCTGGAACTGACTTTCTGTACTAAAATAAGTCTCTTACTATAGAAATAAGATCTTTTAACATAAAAAATTAAAAAAGACAAGTTCTATATTTCTCCCACCACATCTATTCTTGGACTTTACATTTGCACGAGTGCTGCTCACCTGAGATGAGATGGTCAGTGTGTGTTTGCACACTGGTCAGAGGATTCCCGGGAACTATTTGCCAGTGAATCACTGTGGGTGTGGTCAGGAGCTAAATAAACTGCGTGCTGCCCGTCAGAATGTCATTTCGACAAGACCCTGTTCTCTGTCCACAGAGACTGACACATAGCTTGCTTCTAAGATGCCTTCAAAGCTAAGCCTGCCTCTCCTTTACCTCGTCATTTACAACCTAGGGAAAAAAGGGCTTGCAGTCTAGTTGGCTCTATTCTGGGTCCCTAGGGAGAGGCAAGAAGATGGTCTTTGCAGGGGAGCCTCAGCTCAAAGCAAAACCTCCTTATGGGATAAGGTGAGATGTCTCATTATCAGACTCACCACCACCCGAGAGCTTCTGGGCTATGAATTGGCTTCATGGTTGCAAAAATTGTTGGCTCTCTATTGCTTTCAATTGGTGAAACACAAAGGGATCTGGGTTAAATAGAACCATTCATTTTAAAAGATAAATATATCCCCAGTGATAGACTATGTGTTTGGGTTAACTATGGATATCTCGCATCTGAGTGCTTTTGTTTTTGAAACCATACCCTAATGTGGAGACTTACTGTTGCGAAAATCACTGAAAACAAAATAAAATAAAGCAGGAAAATTGCATGGGCAACTGAGGAGCCCCCCTTTCACAGCCCCACAGATACTCCGCCTGCCCCTCGCACAGCAGGTCATCTTTGGTGACTTCCCAGGCTCCCCTCCACCCCTCAACTATGAAATCAGCAAACCTCTCAGGGGAAGAAGACCCAGAAAGAACAAATGTGGCAGCGAGAGACAGAGGGATCAATACCTTCAGAGTCTGAGAATGTAATGGGCCCTGTAGGTCTGTTAATTATCAAACA
Organism: Equus quagga; assembly: GCF_021613505.1. Lineage (NCBI taxonomy): Eukaryota > Metazoa > Chordata > Mammalia > Perissodactyla > Equidae > Equus > Equus quagga. Next base: position 82,602,018 of record NC_060268.1, on the reverse strand, counting down.
AAAATTCTGTTTCAAGAAGGGGAAAAAATGCATTTTAATAGCAGCTCTATAATTAGCTATTTCTGTTTATGGTTTCTTAGTAGTTTTTATGTTTGTCTGCCTTCACCTTTATTTCCTTTAACAATGTTCACATAAAATGGCTCAGAATTGCTGTGCCTCTAATTATTTACTGTAACAACAGCAAGCTGAGAGAAAGATGACGAAGTCGTAAAGAAAGATCTTTGTACACGGTGTATGGACTCACAACTGCTTCCTTCTCACTCCTTGATGGTTTTTTGTTCTTTTTCAGTGCATAGTTTGTAAGTATGCATAAAACACTCACCTGTTTTATGTTATGATGATGTTAGACTTTTAGTGAGTTTACTTTTAATATAGTTACTTAGTTTGCTCAGCCTTCGGTAAAAAGCAGTTTCATTCTCTCCATTTGCAAAAGTCACCATTTGCCAAGATGGAGCTGGTGTGACTCGTGTGATGGGAGGGGCGAGGGGGGCGTTCAGAAATGCAAATTTGACAGCTAAGAGAAGGTAGGAATTTGGATGCCTAGACTGAAGCATAAGGCAGGGAATAATTCAGGAGAAACGATCAATATCCGATTCTGGGAAAGCAAATTAGAAATGAAACCCTCAATGGGGCAAAAACAAGAGGCAAAAATCCCTAGGATGAATCAGAGAAAAAGCCACGATAATCTGATGAAGGGAGGAGATTCATAATGACTGCAGTCACCCAGGTATCATGTTGTCAAAACTGAAATTGTTTGCATCCATCTTCCTGAAGTTTCACCTTAAAAACGTGAGACTGAGAGTTCAGCACCAGAAACTATGAACTTTGTACTGTGAATGGGAATGGCTCTATACTTGACTGACAACAGATATATGGAAGAAGAAGGAGTTTAAGGGTCAGAATGTGGGCCCGGGAGGCAACGGGTGCAGCCACGATTCACCATTCAACTGTGGATGACATGAAGTGGCAATTCTCGAGTCGTCATTACTAAATGATAGGAATATTAAGCGTGAGATGATGACTTGAAATTTGAAGAAATGAGAAGGGCCTAAAAATAAAAGTCTGAGGGGTGACCACTGTACCACTTCTAAAGTAACCCATGCAAGTAGCTTCCAGGATGAAGAAAAGGCCACAGAAGGCCAGGGCACCACCAAAGCTGTTTGCTGCCTCTCGAGTGGTTCTCTATAAAAGCAACCATAGGGACGATCCACGGGTCTTTTCTGTATTGTCTCAATGCAAATTATCTTCAGAGATGAGTCAATTCTCACGTTGACATAACACACGTGGGATATTACCGGAAAGGTCTCCCTTCTCTGTAAGTCCGGGGCTTCCCTCTGGGATGAGCATGGGCTGGCTCCCCTTCAGCATGAAGTAAAGTCCAAAGTCAGCTGAGTTATGCTGGAGATCTCCAGCAAGATTCAGAACAAAATAAATTTGGCTCTGTTCTCTAAGTAGTAATGGTTCTTGATAATAGGCTCTTGCTGTACTTTATTGGCCCATCTTATAGTTTATTAGAGTGCAGCCTGTGTCAGGACTTCCATTATAAACTCATATTTTCTAGGTTGAAAGATCAACAATAAAATTGGGCTAGTATTGAACCTTAATCTTGATATTCAGTGCCTGCTCAAGAACGTAAGAGGAGACAGTAAAGAAAGAAGGACAGAGATAGAGACAGGCAAAGAAAACCCCGTGGATGCAGCATAATAATTCCAGTATTGACACATTTATCTCGGAGTTTTTTGATCACTAGGCTCACTTTGGTTTCCCTATGCTTCTATTTATCATGAGACACATTTGATGAGAAGTTATTTGAGAGAGAGAAATGAAAGATAAAATCAAACCAGTTTTCTCTCTACAGTCACCATATTTGTGTGTCCACAAAATAACCGTGTTTCCCCTTTTAATTTGCTACTCAAGTCACCTAAAGTGCCTGACGTTTAACATTGTGTAAAAGCCAATAGAGAAAAATGTAGTAGTGTTCTCGCTTGTTGAATTGTTCATAGTTATTTTCTTTTATTTTGGGTGATAATGGGCCATTGACAGACTTCTGATAAGATGAACTTTTATACTTTTCTTCATTTAAACAAAAACCAAAAGTACCAATGTTTTTGTTTTACTCATACCATACTGAAGAAAATTATTTAAGCTTGCTTAAAGTGCTTCCCAGGGCGATGATAGCTAAGAGATATCATTTGTAAGGGATCCATTTCAAAAAGCACAGTCTTGCTGTAATGTCCACTATAGAGAGAGACCTTAGCTTAAATCATACCACAGCTATTTTAAATGGATTTTTAAATTATCTACCTTTGCATTTCATCATGAATGTTTCAGGGAAATTATCCTGAGATAATGCCAACAAATGGCTGCAGACTTTAGGTTTATAATTGCTCTGTTCATTTAAGGTTCCCAGCAGACCATATCAGGAAATTCAATGCCTGGCAAGGCGGGGTTGATAATATACCGTAACTGGCATTTTCTTATTAGACGAGCACCCAAATCAGCTTTCATTTGTAGCAATGACCCTAATTAAGAGAACCATGATTTAAAGTGGAGTCTTTGCATTTTAAGAATCAGCTCTGGATATGGTAGTGTTAGCCAAAGGGGTATTTTCTTTTCCTGGAAAATTGGCATAATCTAACCTTAAGTTTAATTTTTCAAATGCATATCACATTTTTTTTCAATTCCTTTCTCAAAATGGGAGGCTCCCTTCAAGCTAGTGAGTATATATATGAAAAGGTCAAAATATTTACGTACTCACCTGCCCATGCACCTAAGTATACTCACTTCTGTCTTCACGAAATGGCTCAGTTTTAGAGCTGCAAGAGATCTTAGAAAAATGGTCACCTAATGCAATCTCCACCACTCCCATCATCCTAAGTGGAAGAACTGATGGCTTGGAAGCTACTGCAATTTGCTTTGGATCATCAGCTGGTGAGAGGTAGAACCTGGACTATGAAAGCCCCTCGATGAGAAATGCATAAGAAAAAGAACCACTCCCTTCCCCAAACAAGCTGGTTAAAGATGCTACCTGTGGCATACGGTGATATGCCTGACGTTTTTTTAAACTCTTCCAGTCAACAGAAATTCTTAATTGCTGTGGCTACAAAAGTGTTCACACTGAAATTTTATCCTAATATTGCGCTAAGGGACCATTACCATAAAATCATCTTGTTCCAAGGATCTTTGAGTACTCCATCTTGATGTATATATAAAATTTGGTAACTTGTTGGGTGGGATCCAAAGTCAATCCCCCATATCTTATAGGTCAGTGAAAATGAGATGCCACAAGAGTAATATCCAACGTTTGCAGATTCTTCCACAATTCAGAAAGAACTCTTACCTATATTATTTCTTTAACTATGGTCATCTTCACCCCAACACAGTGAAAATGCAGTGCAAGGACAAGAATTTTCATATTAGATTATTATCATCCCCATGGCATTGTTTGGAAAATAAGAATGTTTCTTTAAGTGAAAAAAATCCAGATTTTCAAACCATGGATCCATGTACTCTCCATTGTGTTATCCTGTCTTCCTGATGGGAATAATTATTATTTGTAATATATTGTAAGCAGAAAAAGTTCATGTGATTTATCAATTATGGTTATGATAGTGGCAATAACAATAGCCATTGTGATTGAGCACTTTGCTTCAGGTGCTGCTCTGAGCAGCATCTTGCACACACACACACACACAGACGTGAGCATTTATACGGTAAGTATTTATCACACCAAATTTGGTGATGAGCAAGCAGAGGTTCAGGAAAGTTAGAGGACTGCTGTAAAGTCATGGGGCCTCTAAATGGCTGAACCAGGATTTGAACCAGGTAAACTTGACCCCAACTGATCTTAACTATTTGCTGTACTTGCTTCATGATAAAGTAACTCACGTGTTCAACAAGGTCCTAGCGTACTGGCAATAGATGTACAAACAAATCAACGCTAAGACCTCCTCAAGGTTCAGTTAGTACAGGAGAAAAACTTGCCAGAAAAAGAAAAGTTTACATGAGGAAAGTCTCTGAGTGTATGCATGTGTGTGTGTGTGTGAGACAGAGAGGCGCGTGTGTATGTGTGTATATATATATATATATATATATCTCTCTCTCGCATCATATATATCATATATGTATAAATGATACATATATGTTTATACCTATATTTTTACTTATGGATCTTTGTGTATAAATACATGGAAAGTAAATATTTTTTAAAAAAGAAGAACATAATACAGATAATATTATTAAGATCTTTCACAAAACTCCAAAAACATTCAAACTAAGTAGAATTTATTTTGTAAGCTTGGCAAAAGAGACAGAATTCCTACCAGTGTCATAGGCAACTTTTTAGCAGAATGTAATTGTTAAAGTTGCTTCATTTCAAAGAAAATGATTTAGCCCCCAGGATATGCAGATCACTATTGTAATAAGCCACGTTTTCTAACGAGGGGAGGGCCTTGAGCTATTCTTGCAAGAGCAAAAATTTCCAGGAATTATCCTTACTGCTATTATAAATTAATAAATTTTAGTAGTTCCACACCGCAAATCTTTGGCACTGACCTATATAGAAACATTAATATCTTATGATATTGATTTCAAAGACAAAGTCCAGAACCTTATGGTAAGTCTAGAGGAAGTTTGTCTCTTATGATAGATGCTACCATAAGATTCGCCTAATAATATCGGAGTAAATCATAATCTCCCCTGGAGCTCAAGACGGGCTCAGTGAGCACACACATCCTCCACAGGGGTCTCTGGGCACTCATACGCCCTGGGCACATTTCCTATAAACGGCCACCTAAAGCATTGCTGGCTCCTGAGCTCTCTGTAACTGTCACTGATGGACTGAGTGATAATCCAGCTCAGGCTTGTGAAATTCACACTGTCAGTGCCATTCTGATCTTCATCTGGGGCTTCAGATGTGTCCCCCACCCCTCCACCTGCACTCCGCCAAGGCAAGGACATTTGCAATACACAAAGTGAGTACCACAGAACTGCTAGAAAGAGCTGGGAAAAGACCCAGGAAGGACCACGGAACAAGTGTGCTTTGGGTTTTGACAGCTCAACAATCTGGGCACTAATCTTTCCAGATACACTGTTTGTGCGTGATTGCACGGGAATGACCAGCCCTTAAAAAAAATAAATAAATAAGCTGTGCAGCACATGAGGAGTTAGGAACAGCAATGCTTCCCTTTCTGCCCTCTCCCCGCTGCCCTCCCCACGTTGCCCCCAGTTTACTGCCTTGAATTATGACTACAATTCACAAGCTACTAAATATGTTTTCCAACCACGGTCCTTTTTAAGTGTTAAAACTAGACAGCAGCACATATAAATAATCAGAAGCATAAATAGGAAGAGTCAGTAAGTAAGCCAGCCTCTACAAGTCCCCTCAATGTCTGGGGCTCAGGAGGAGAGGGCAGGAACATCTTCCAGCATCTTAGCTATTAGCCCCACAGGCCATTATCCCAAAACGGCCAGGCTGTGTAAACATTTGAGACGATGTTTTCCAGTTTGTTTATCTTCTTCCTGTCACTTTCACTGATATTCTCTGCTCGTCTTGGCGGCTGACCTTTCACAAATGTTGGTTTTGTTTTAGAAATGTCCTTTTGTGAATAAGAGGGCAGAGTTCACACAGCAAAGGCCAACGTGGCTAGAAGGCTCTGTGGGGGCCAAGGAGTCCTGTTTCATCTGCCAGAGGGGAGCGTTAACCTGCCCCCAGCCACTGGGAGGAACAGGGGGTCGGCCCCCGCTTCCCAACGCTTCGTCCAAGCGTACTTTCTTAATATTCCCCAGGAGAACATAATTAACAGTACGAAACAACACGTTGGTTGGCAAATCTGTTTGCTGTGGGCTATTTTTAGAAATAAGGGTCAGTGAATAACTGGGTAATTTTTATAGGAAGATGTGAAATAAATCAATATTTAATGTGCTGGTACTGAGAATTGGAAAATGTTCTATTCAAGATTCATATTTTCTGTGTTGGTTAATTCTTTCAGCCCAGGATTCCCTAGAGGACAAGAGCTGATTTGCCACGTAATGGAGTTGGTTTGAATGGAAATCATTGTCAGATATGCCCCAACTCCATTCCTATTAGCTATGGGATTCTGGTTGGGTGAATCAAATGACTTCTCTGAGCCACTGTTTCTTTAGCAATAAAATAAGCTTAATATTCCCTCCTCATCTGCCGCAAAATGTTGTTGAAACTCAAGTGATATCGTGCATATGGCAGCACCTTGTAAACTGCAAAACACTTAGAAAGGGTACTTGGCACTTGAGCTAATAGCATTCACCAATTGATTTACAAAGTTTCAGATGCTCAAAAACATGGGGCATTCCAAAATTAGGAGAGTTCAAATAGTGTCATCCTTGGGGGACTTGATACGGGGGGAGCAGATAGTAAGTTAGCCAGTTCTTGCCAAGGAGGACATGGAAAACTCAGTGTCTGACATATACTGAGTGAAACTGAAGTCATCGAACAGAAATGTCTTCTTCCTTGTATCTCAGGAAGGCAAATGATCCTCAGGGGTCGAGTTCAGAGGCCTCAGTGGCAGCCGGAGGCTTTCTGGGGCTTACCCCTCTCAGCGATTGTTCAACCAACAGAACACAAGGGTGCTGATACTCCCAGATAGGAATTCCCATTTGATTGTGTTTCGTGGCAGCATCTCTGGATGACAGCAACAGCCAGCAAGCTTCTTCCATGCCGTCAAAAACTAGAGCAGAGAGAAAGAGTTTTTCCCACACTCCTAAAACATCCATCTTATGCTCTGAGTTGAGGTTAGCTCAGAATGCTTCCTTTAGAGCAGGTAGAAGTAGACCTGACTGTTGCTTTTTAGAAAGGGTCTCTGGAACAGAAAGCTTTGTAAAACTTCTGTCCAATCACCCCTCTATTCTTTCTGACTATTTCTCTTAACCACATCTCTTGCTTTTTTATTGCAGTTGTTGGATTTGAGGTCTTTGCCATTTCAGCCACATTTTCACATGTGTTGCATTGTAATTTTTGCTTTGTAGTGCTTTTCATTTGTCAAAGAATCTCTTTAAAGAACAGAATGGAAACAAACAGCTCTACAAACCGATTCAAATGAGACGTTTTGGAGTGTGTGTGAGTGCAGCCCTGTGGTAAACACCTGGCTGTGGCTGGATGGAGTTTATTCATTCATTCAGTCATTCAACTTGGATTTGTAGCTCTCTATACTAGGGGCTGGCAACATAAAAATGAATAAGAAATCTTGGCTTCTTCCTTAGAAGCATGTGGCCCAAGCAAAATGAGACTCACTCCTCCTCCTCTCACTATCATCCCCATCAGTAGCATGACCACTAACACTACATCGGGCATTTTTATTCAGCGGTAACCCATTTAATGTGAATTCTTCAAGGCATAATCCATTTCTAATCCTTCTCTAAATCTTCTACATAACCATCAACTGCTTTGAATATCTAGAACATAGCAGGCATTTAACAAATACTTGTGGAAAGGCAGTCTTGAAGAGAAAAATGGATAGCTAAAATAGGTTGACATCATTTTAACTAAGAGTGGGAAATCTTGGATGCATTGGTTGGAAGGCATTGAGGACAACTGAAGAATAATGAAATAATGAATTGTCCTTGACCCCAGGCCCTTTGCACCCATCAGACATTGGCTTTCTTCTGCTTCCCTACTCATCAGCTAGATTCGGCTTTAACTGCTCTCCCCTAAGCACCTACAGTGAACCAGGGACTGTGTAGGTATTCCAGTATGGGTTGGAAATAACCACCTGAATTAAGTCCCATTGTTCTCACATTATTAGGGTGGAAAGCGTGGCGATAGATATTAAGTAAGTTATCTATGGTTTTGTCAGACCTAGGATCCCTAGGTAGTTCAGCACGACCCCCAACACAACTGACTGAGATTTTGTTAATCTTAGGAATCAGAGATGGATCTTGAACCATGAATAATAAATGGGAAAGACCCACCTAGTTAAAATGATTGTAATTTTTTAATCCATTTGGATGATTGGAACAAAGACTTTAAAAGCATCCTTAAAAAGATCAGACCAGCTGGAGTCACCTCCCCTTTGCAAGGAGAAAATAGTACAGGGCTGACTCATCCTCCTACCAGGGGAGTCTTTGTGAGTTTAGTTCATAACTAGTTCATCCTAGCATGGCCCCTCTCTGTGGCCTCAATGCAAATGACTGACTGAACCCAGGGTGACCTTATAGATTTTTTAATTCAGTAGTTATTTAAAGTCAGTGAACAACTTATTTAGCAGACATGATAAAGTTCACAGATAAAATGTGCAGGCAGGCAAATGTAAAATATTTCTATGTGGCACACGAACGTCTGGTATTATGTCTGCCAAAAGTCTTCAAAGTGCTATGCACATCCTTATACTTTTCTGTATTCCAAGATGGGATTATAGAGATCTAATTTCCCTAAATTAAGTTCTCATTGCTGTTGAAGCCCGCATTGAATGCGGAATGATTTGAAATCAAGAGCATCTCCTTCACCACAGTTTGGTGTGTCTGGAGGACCCGTGTCACAACAGCCGTGGGGGAATTCTCCAGATCCTTACTACAGAAGATGGATGCTTTTGGAGAAGAGGATGATCAATAGAATGCTGACTGATGTCAAATGATGGGAGAAAAGGTCACACAGGAATTCAGGGCCGTGGGGCGTTGCATGACTCCAGAGGGTGTCACTGGCATTGAAGCACCTCCTGCACTTGGTAAACATGGTGGCCCTATAGACCGCTTGTCTTCCCTATTCTCTATACAGTTACCCCTAGTTAAGATGTGAGATGGTGGGGCAGGCAGGGGAAGGAGAAGCCACCGCATGTTGTCTTGACCCCAACTTATGCAATATCCATACAATTCAAAACCCTGTGAGTGCCCACAAGAAAGAGGCTGTAGGAGTGAGGACTCTGCGTTTCATGGCTCTGCCCACAATCCCTCTCCAAAGGGGTGGATCCTATGCCCTATCTGCACAGCCAGTGCCTCCTCGGTGTGAAAGCAGAACAATTCCTCTCTACCTTTCTCAATTCTGCTTTTGTCAATAAGTGCGGAAGACATAAAAAGGGAAGATGGGCTTCGCTCCTGAATGAGAGCTATTTGACTTTCAATATCAAGACGTGGCAAATGCCTTCAGAGGTTGTGTGCCGCTGAGCGTTTTCAGAGGCAGATTTTGTCTGAGGAAGGCTCTTTCCTCCTCACACTAGACCCAGAGAAGCAATCTCTACTTAATTTGACCTTGTGGATGCCTCTTGGCATGCCAAACTGTGCCCTGGTAATTTGGTGGGAATGACGGGCTCTTGGCAATTTTTCCATGAGACATTGTTGGCCGTGCCATAGTGAGCAAGGAGTCCAGCTGCGTAAAGCTCGCCCATCTCCTGGATTTGGGCTGCTGCCCTCTCTCTCTCCACACAGCCTCAGAGTGGCAACATTTCAAGACAGAGCCTTAAAGTGGGCATGAAATTGCCACTTTGAGACACTATGCTTTTTGCAAGCTCTGGGGCACACACAGAGAATTTAAATGAATCTCCAAATGGCACTCGGTATCAAGAACGATACCTTTAAGCTAGTCTGTAATGAAAGTTTGAGGGCAGAACAGGACCACAAACACAAGAATTGATGTGTATGACTCACGGGTTCCTCCCGAATCAGTACGAAAGAAAACAGTAGGAATTAGAACATTCTCTCTTGACAATCTTCAGTGCAGTAAAAGGCACTTTATATTTATGCATAATGAGCTACTTCTGTGCTTTACAGACCATTTTGCACATGGTTTGTACCTCGTATTAAATTTGATGATGTATACGAAAGTATTTTATAAACAGAAAATTGCTATACAGATTTTAACTATTATGAAAATAATGATAAGTAAATAACTTCAGTTAGTAAGATTTTCATTGGCCAATTTAGAAGCCTCTCTCCCCCTCCTCCCCAACCCTACCATCAGATGCAGAAAAAAAACCTTGAAAGGAATTTTAGGATGTGGGGTTTTTAAGTTATTGGCACTCATTAATATTCACAGAACTGAGCATTAAATAATAAGGTCCCATTTCTAGCATAAGAGATTGGCAAAAAACAAAAAGATTGAAAACAATCAGTGCTGACAACATTATGATGAAATAAGCAGTATGAAGTGTTATATTTTGAGAAATAGTTCTGACAAAATTCATTAAAATCTTAAAGACCCTACCATTTGGTACAATAATTCCACTTTTGTGAATATTTCCTGCAAAATGAAAACGTCAGTCATTATATCCACATATCAATAGGTAGTAGGTAGGTAGGTAAGTAAGCAGATAGATGATAGATAGATAGATAGAAATAGATCTATATGAATGTTCATTGTACTATTGTTTGTGATTGCAGAAAACTGAAAACAATGAATAGGTCAATAACCATTCTCAAACAACACAACTTTAATGTCTTTGTACAAATGCTTTGTCTTCAGGAAGTACTATATTTACTGAGCCTTAAACTTATTTTCAAGTGTTTAAGTTGATTCTGATTTTTGCCATTATAAAATAACACTGACATAACCTTGCACATGTCTTTTTCCACAACTTTGATTATTCTTGTAGTATTTATTCGCAGAAAAGGAAATAAAGAGTATTTCAGATTGTGATCAGAGCCACGTGGTATGAGGAAATTGACTAGAGCAGAGGAGTGGAGTGACAGCAGGTCTGACAGCACACTTTGCATAGGAAGGTCAGGGAAGGAAGCCTTCTCTGAAAAAGGTGTGCTTGACCAGGAGACCTAGATGATGAGGTCTAAGAGTGAGGCATGTAAAAGACTGAGCGAGCAGAAGTCACGGCACGTGCAAAGGCCCTGAAGCAAGAAAAAGTTTCCAAGGTTTTCGGAGTTGGGGAGAGGAAGGAGAAGGCTACATCATGGGCCTTGAAGGTGATGATAAAGGGCTTTGGTTTACTGTAAGAGTTGTAGAAACCTCTTAAGCTTAAGCTAGGAGAATGGAGTGGTATGATGTATGATTTTGAACTGCTCACTTGGGGGTGGATATGGTTGTAGGAGGCTGGGAGGAGATGATGAGGAAGGCAGAATGAGAGGCATCAATGATGCTGGCCTCAACTGGGGGAGGGAGGCAGTATAGATGGAGAGAAGTGGACGATGATGAAAGAGGAAGAACTCAAGGGCAGCTACTTTTCCCATGCAACTAAAAGAGTAGATGCTGGCTCCTTCCTGAGATGGGACGTACTAGGCAGAACAAGCTTGGGAGACGGGCTGCACTGAGTCTAGGCAGGGTTACGGTCCGTTTGGTTACACTGTGCCAGAGGGACCTATTAGAATCCTAGTATTGGTGCCAGGCAGTCAGCTGAATACCTTAGTCTGGAACTCAGGGGAGGTGTTAGGGCTGGAGGTGTGGATTCGAGAGTCAGTAGCTTATAGAAAATACTGTAGGGAGGAAAAATATCTTTTTTCTTTTACTCTTCTAGGTCCTCAGCTGGGTCTCTATAACAAAAGACCGGTTAATAAGAGAAAAGCATAAAAATTTATTTAGTATAGGTTTTATGTGACAAGGGAGCCTTCAGAAGGAAAAGAAGACCAGAAGAAGCAGTTAAACCTAAGAGTTTTCATGCTCAGTTTGATGAAGAGTGGACAATCTTGAGAGAAGGTGATGGGATGACTTAGAATGGGGGGAAACTTCGCCACACCTGTTTGCTTGAGTCCCTCCTTCTGCAGAGGTAGGATGCTCCTGTCCCCAGGGATAGGGAGGGCACCTCTCACCTGAGGATCTTAAGACCTGCTTCACAGGAAGGTCAAAGAGTCCTTATGCACCTGCCATTCTCAAATTCCTTTGGCTTAAAATATTCAATATGCCAAGGTGCCATATTTTGGGGTAGCATGTTTTGAACCCCATCAGTACTTAAAGTCATGGGACTGGATGTGACGAAACAAGAAGAAAGATAGGGGAGAGAAGAAAGTCAAAGACTGAACCCGAGGTTAGTAGAGGAGAAGATGCAGGCAGCAAAGAGTTTAATTAGGAATGGCCAGTGAGAAAGAAGAAAACTCAGGAAGAAAAGAGGGGAGAACATTGCAAATGATGCTCTAACGTAAAGATAGAGGAAGCCACTGAATTCAGCCGCTTGAGGCTCATTTGGGCCTCTGAACACCACTTCAGGGAGGCAGTGGGACCAATCCTGCCCTCTGGTAGGTGGAAGGGTGGATGGAGGAGGGGAGCCAAGCTAGGGAGTGGAGAGCTTTCTCTAGAGAATTTGGACAGGAACGGGTGCAGAGGAATGAGGTGATGCCTAGATGGGTATTAGAAGCTAGGTAAACTTAATTTTACTCTTTCTTTTTTTTATTGAGATATAATTGACATACAGCATTGTAATGATTTCAGGTATATAACACAGTAATTAGATATTTGTATATATTGTGAAATGATCACCACAATAAGTCTAGTTAACATCCATCACTACACATAGTTACAGAACTTTTTTTTCTTGGGATGAGAACGTTTAAGATCTAATCTCTCAGCAACTTTCAAATATACAATACAGTATTATTAACCATAATCACCATGCGTAGATTATATTGTCATGACGTTTATTTTGTAACCGGAAGTTTATCTATTTTGACCCCCTTCACCCATTTGGCTAAACTCTTACCGCCTACCTCTGGCAACCACCAATCTGTTCTCTGTGTCCACATGTAAGGGAGATCATGTGGTAGCTATCTTTCTTTGTCTGTCTTATTTCACTTAGCATAATGCCATCAAACTCCATCCCCGTTGTCACAAATGGTAGAATTTCCATTTTGTTTATGGCTGAATAATATTCCGTTGTGTGTGTGTGTGTGTGTGTATATACACACACACACATACATATACCACATTTTCTTTATCCATTCATCCATCCATGGACACTTAAGTAGTTTCCATATCTAGGCTATTGTAAATAATGCTGCAATGAACATAGAGGTGCATATATCTTTTCAAGTTAGTGTTTTCATTTTCTTGAGACAAATAACCAGAGGTGGAATTACTGGATCATATGGTAGTTCTACTTTTAATTTCTTGAGGAACATTCATGACGTTTTCTGTACTAGCTCTACCAATTTACCTTCCCACCAACAGTGCACAAGCCTTCCTTTTTCTCCACATCCTTGCCAGCACTTGTTATTTCTTGTCTTTTTGATAATAGACATTCTAACAGGTGTGAGGTGATATCTCATTGTGGGTTTGATTGGTGTTTCCCTGACGATTAGTGATGCTGAGCATCTTTTCATGTACCTGTTGGCCGTCTGCATGTCTTCTTTAGAAAAATGTCTATTCAGATCCTCTGATCATTTTTAGTCCGATTATTTTTTTGCTATTGACTTGTCTAAGCTCTTTATATATTCTAGATATTAACCCCTTTCATATATATGATTTGGAAATATTTCTCCCATTCAGTAGGTTGACTTCTTGCTTTATTGATGGTTTCTTTAACAGTGAAGAAGCTTTTTAGATTGATGTAGTGTCCTACTTGTTGATTTTTTATTTTGCTGCCTTTCCTTTTGGTGTCAAATCCAAAAAATCATTGCCAAGACCCATGTCAAGGAGCTATTTTTTCTTAACAATAGAAACTATGACATATTTGCATGCCAACACGTATGATACAATAATGAGTGGAAAATTAGTGATAAAGGAAAGGATGTAAATGGAAAAATAAAGTCCTTGAGAAGGCAAGAAGAGATTGACCCAAGGCACAAATGGTTGGATTTTCTTTTTTCCAATAAAAGGAAGGGGGAAAGAGGAGGCAAGAAGATGAAGTTAGAATCATAGATGTAATGGGAACAATGAGTCAAAGCCATCAAATGAGAGTGGGAGGACAAGAGGAAGGTTTAAGGAGGAAGGAAATGGTATGGAAAAATTGTCTCCAATAGGGGATAAGTGAGCTTATCAGGGAACTTACCAGAAGGTGTTCCAGAAAGCTTTGACTGCTCTTTTGAGGTGGCCAATTTAAAGTGAAATCAGGGGCCGATCCAGTGGCACAGCAGTTAAATTCGCACATTCCACTTCGGTGGCCCAGGATTCTCCGGTTCGGACCCCAAGTGTGGACATGGCACCGCTTGTCAAGCCATGTTGTGGCAGGTGTCCCACATATAAAGTAGAGGAAGATGGGCACGGATGTTAGCTCAGGGCTAGTCTTCCTCAGGGAAAAGAGGAGGATTGGTGGCAGATGTTAGCTCAGGGCTAATCTTCCCTCCAAAAATAAAAATAAAAATAAAGTGAAATAAGTCAGCTCATTTGTGCTATTTTCTCTGGCCACATTCTGCTGTTGGCTGTAGACCATGAGAGGTCAGGGTAACTAGGCTCACACAGGGCTGCACTTTTGCCAGATAAGCACAACAGAGGGGTGTTTGCAATGCTCTCTGTTTGCCATGTTATGATTATAAGGGCATATTTTCAAAGCAAATGAAGGAAGAGAAGTCATAAAAGAGGCTGAAGGATCAAGAAAAAATACTTCTCAATATGAGCAGGAATTATAGCAATTAGGGTTCCAGAGTAAGTGAGCTGAGAAGGTGAGGTGTGGACAGAGTATTGCACGTTTAAGGTTAAGATTTCAGAGGTGGTGAAGGTCCAGGGTGGGAACCTTGGAGCACGTGGTTGAAGCACAGCAAAAGTGCAATTCACCTGCCACGAGGAGATGAAGAAAGCACGTGGTCACATGTTGGAGGAGTCATCCATGATGACGGCAACATCAAAGAGGGTAACAGAATCAAAGATGCAAAGTAAAACTCTGAACCAAGAACTACCATCTGCACTGAATGAGTACCTAGGACATGGGAATTCTAGCAGAGAGACTGCAGGATGGCACAGCCTTTAATGGTTGTGGTTTTTAAGCAAGAATAAGGGGGAACTGTGGAACGGGCAATGAAAATACTCCACATCCAGACTCTAAACCAGGAGACTATAAGTGAAAAACAGTCTTCATAGAAGCCTTACAGCGTTAGAGGTGTCCTCAAGCAATAGCCAGGCTTCTAGTAGATCCACATCCTAGAGAATGTTCCACAAGAGAATGAAGGCGTAGGGGGGTTCTTGCTGATCATCACCGCACTAGAAATCGAGAAGCCAAGATGAGAAAAATTTTGGAGGGGGGAAGGGAGAAGAGTGGTGGATTGGGGCCATTTAAGGGATACACAAAACACTGTGGGGCGATGGGAATGCAGAGTGTAACAGGAGCCAGGGAGCCTGGACTCCTGGCAACGTGGAGATAACTGCTGATGTGAAGTGTTCAGCCATGAATTCTAGCATAGCAGTTCTGTCTTCTCACCTTGATGCCACTTCAGGAGGACCCCTCCCTCCTCCAGGGCTGTTGATATGCTATGTCAATGCGATCTTTTTCAACACCAATTGCCTCAACTTCATCTTTTGGAAAATAATTTTTCCTCCCTAATTTGTGATGCCACCTTAAATCTGTGCTGAATGAATACATCTAAATTAGGATCTCTGTTAAGATGCTCTATTCTTTTCCACTGGTCTATTCTGTTGATTCTTATACCAATGCACCTTTCTAAATCACTGCCAATTAAAAAGAATAATTCAGTACGTACAAGGGCAAGTCCTCCTTAATTATTCTTTTCCCAGTGTGTTGGGTTATTCCAGCTCTTCATTCATCCAGTGACCTTTCTAATCACATAAAGAACATACCATTGAGATTTTGATGACTTTGTTAAAACCATAAATATGTCAGCATGGAATTCCAATAGTCATGGCTCTCCTCTGAAAATGGCTCTTCATTTACTCATGGCTTTGTGTGCCCCTCAATCCTAATCCTAATTCTCTCTTTTGAATTAGATGTTTCCATTATATTTCCAAATGTTTATTGCTTATGTGTAGGAAACATATGGGAGTTTTACACCAATTTCATTGGTATTCAGCTACCTTAATGAACTCTCTTGTTAATGTTAATATTCTTCCTAAACAGTTTTTTCACGTTTTGTAGGTTAAAAAATTATCTGCAAAAATTAAATGTTTTTCTCATTTCTAAATTATTTTATCTGATTCTTTCATTTTTAACACATTCTGTATAACATATAGAATATCATTAATATCCTTGTCTTGTTTCTGATTCTCATATGAGTATGTGGGATGTGGTGTTGATAAGAATATGAATATTAGTTGTTTAAAATGTGTAATTCCAGTTTTATAAAGCATATTTGAAATTGATTGTATTTCTTTTCATCCTGGGATAAGCTATGTTGTATTCTTTTAAATATTGTTTGATTCCATTGGTTTGCCTTCTGACTCTTTTTTAATGTGTAAATATTTATTTCTGTTTTTTTATGATATTAGCACACCCAGGTTATTTATTCATCTGGAATTAATAGCAGGATTTTATGTTTTCTGAAAAAGGAAATCATTTCTTTTACTGATAACTTCAATTTCTTTAGTGTTTGTATAGAGATCCCTTATAATTTCTATCTCTGCCACAATTTTTGTTAGGCCTTTTCTAAATTCTTATTTTTTCATTTGTACTGTTTATTTTATTATCTTGGGGAGAATTGTAGAGTTATACCTGGAATTGTTTTCCTCATGAAAATATTCTCTTAGATTTACTCAAGCATTTACTTATGGATTCTACTCTCTACCAATATTGCTTCTTTGTAATTATAGTTTTATCTACTTTCTTGAATTAAATGATTAACTTATTTCTTTTCATTTTGTCTTATTTAATAATGCTATGAATTTGCTTTGCACTACAGTTTTGGAAGCATCCAATACATTTTATGAGTTGTATTCCATTTTTGCTTTTAAAATAATGGTATTTATCATTTTTTTCTTGACCTGATAGATATTTAGAATAGTAATTAAATTTTCTAAACAAGTTGATTTACATTTTTTTTACCCTGGTAAGTTTTTTGAATTTTGGGGAGGATTCTTATTCGTGGTTTAAACATCATTCTTTGTTTCCCCCTTAATTTCTCGGTAAATACTAAAAAGGAAGTATTTTTACTGACAGGGTAAAAACACTTGTCCTTGAGCAGCTTCGCAGCGTTATCTTTAATGGCACTGTCAGCCTAGCAGGGCTAAACGATTAGCAACAAAGACACCTTAAGTGGTTAGGCTGGCTCTTTCCATATTAAGGTGGCTTTATTTCTTTTTCTCCTTCTCAAATTGTATTTCTCTTTAGTTTCAGATACAAACACTAGTAATTAGCACTTAGTGTAATATTTGTGTTGCTGCTTTCATACACAGCTCTATTTTGTGGGAAGCCTAATTCACTACTTGGAAGTCACATAATCTCTAAACTCCCCTCATCTCAGCGACCTAAACTACCCCCCTCAGCACCCCTCCCACGTAGTAGCCATTCTCAGAATTACAAGTAGAGGGGCTCAGCATGAAAATCACTATCTATAGGTTTCAGGTCTTTCAAATGTAACTTGATTCATAAATGGAAAGAATCACAATAACACACTAGGAAAATATTTCACTACAATAGAAGGGTGGTAGTTATTTAAGCCTGTTGTGTTATGTTAGACTGAAGTACATTCTAACATTAAATTGCAGAACACAGTTTGTTTGTTTTCCCTGCAGGGTTGAGGGAGATAAAATCATATACTTGAAACTGTGCTATATCTTCTACACAGGTACTAAAACACCAGGAGTAACTCAAATATTGGTAGCATTAGAAATCCTTAGGAATAACTTCTTTTGGTTTTGCTTTTAGGTTATTCACGTAAATTTTAGGAAACGTCTCTGCCCAGTTTCTCCTGATCACTAGGTTTGATAGCATGACACACTGGGTGGAGAGACGACAGCTGAAGCGGCTCCATTACGTGGCTCGGGTGTGAAAAATCATGAAGGGAAATGGCAGCTTTTGCAACATTGCAGGCGCTGTCGAAATGTAACAATAAATCCCACGTCCAAAGCTGATGGTGCTACTAGGATGCTATCAGTCTGAGGACAATTTGAAAGGAACACTTTGATTTTAAAAAAGTGCTTTGGGTACAACGGCGGTGGATGTCCA
The DNA here is from genome assembly GCF_021613505.1 of Equus quagga. Classification (NCBI taxonomy): domain Eukaryota; kingdom Metazoa; phylum Chordata; class Mammalia; order Perissodactyla; family Equidae; genus Equus; species Equus quagga. The sequence continues at coordinate 82,584,070 of NC_060268.1, read as the reverse complement.
AAGGAAGAAGTAGCCACAGCTTTTACTCCTCGTTAATTTGTGAAACCAGCTCGACAACTTGCAAAACCAGTTTCATCCTTTCCCTCAGCCTCCTAACATCTACCAATAACTGTTAGCTTTTCAACTAAAAACATGATTTCTTATGTCACAATGCTTATCAGAATAAAATCATCCAATATTTTAATCTCTCTTATGGATTCCAAGATAACCTGGTTTGTATTGTAAGGCCCCCCCAGGGGAAAGAAAGTGTTTTGCCATTCTAACGCTTTTCTTACTCACCAAAAGAGCATATTCTCATCTGACCTGTGGCCTGCCATCAGTATTCTCCTCAAAAGGACAATAGCCTGCCCCAACAGTACCTTAAATATCTAAATAAGGCAAGAATTCAAGGTACCATTCATGGCAGAGTTATGGTTTTAAAATAGAAAGATTGAAACTCAAATAATTGTTTTGTATGTTATACAAGAAAGGGTAGTGGGCCTTTTAATTTTTATTATTATTATTATTTTAGGTTTTCTCTATAGTAGGGGAAATTTATTTTGGAGCTAAGCAAGGAAAAAGTGAGATGAGACACATGTCGAAGGGGTGAGTTTAAAACGAGAAGCAACAGAGAGCAATAGAAATAAAGGGGAAAAGTACTGAGATGGTGCATCAGAGGATAATGGGCAGACGTGGTCCCATTGAGGAGGCTGCCCTCCCCCAGCCACCCCTCACCCCCAATTCTGAGGAATTTTCAGTACCACTCAGATCCCAGCTGTAATAAATTGTTCCAAATAAAGATATTCATTTAGCCATATAACTGTAGAAAATGACAAACATCATTTTAGCTGTCTTTATGGAAGCATTTCATAGTATAAAATGATAAAAATTTTAAAGGATACAGATATAGGCATATATATACAAATTAATAAAGCATTAACTAAAACTAAGAAGCTGCCGTCAGCATTGGCAGCCCATAGCCCTCCTCCTTAGAAACCTGGGCAGGAGTTCACTTCCAGGCTGCGGGCCCAGCAATCAGAGAGAGGGCTGGTCCTCTTGGCACGCAGCAGCCCAGGCGACCTCACTGGGATTGTGTTGGGGCTTCTGATCTCCAGACTGAGAGCAGCCTTGGCCAGGCCACGTGCTTGCAGCGGGAAACGCGCTGCACGCCCAGCTTTAAGTGCAGTAAAGGCTCCGCGCAGAACTCGCCAGGGCGTCGTGGCTGTTTCCTTGGGAAGGCAGCGAGGCGGCATCTGCAAGGCCTGAGCCAGACCCAGGGGCCCGCACACACTCACCTCCACCCAAACTGCCAAAGAAATTGTTCCAAAGTCCTCTGCATCATCATCATCATTAACATCATTATTACTAATTCTCTATTAGCTCCAAATTGTCACATTTCAAGAGTATGAAAATTGTAAATAAAACAATATTTGGAGAGAGGATTTTGTGGAATTGTCAACCCGTCCGAAGGAGCACACAGTGGCAATTTCTTAAGGAGCCTTATTCCTTTTATTTCCCAGTTGAAGTAGTGAAGTCTTTCCAATAATTTAGGATAAGCATTAAGTAATACAGTTCTGGACCAAGGCAACAAACCAGTCATAATTTTCCTTTAAACTATTAAAGGTTCAAGGAAAAAGGGCATTAAAGACGTGAGTCAGGAGCACACGGGAAAAGAAGGACGTCGACGGTCCCTCCGCCCCACTCCTCCAGAACACACAGCGCTGTCCTGAAGAGCCCTCTCAGGGTCCTCCTTCAGCCCCCGCCTGCCGCAGCCCTCCGCCGCATCCCATGAATGAAAACAAATTGTTTTCGACTACAATACCACGGGACTTCACTTTGACCTGCGTGGTACAGTGACACTGTGCGGCTTGAATTTTTACATACAGCTGCGTAAAGCAATTTTCATGTAAATTTCTAGGTAAAGCAGCCTGCAGTTGGTCTATTACACGGACACATACACAGAAACCATTAAGTTTGACGGAAGATTAGAAGTTGCCCTCGTTTCTTCGGTTGCCTTTCCACTGGGCCTTTGACTGTGTTCGAATTAGAAAAACAGGAATGGGGAAAACGCTTCAGCGCCACCCATGAGCCGGTGCTCATCCTTGCCTGGACATCCCTAAGGCTGGGATGCAGTGAAATCAGAAAGGACCTTTCTGGGAAAGAAGGAAAACTTGGTATGGAAATCAACCCTCAAATGAGCAGAGAGAGTCAGGTCATTCTCTCGCCCTGCCAAGGAACTTCTTGGCCACCTCCCCGTAGCCTGACTTCTTCCGGAAGATGTATCGGATGCAAGTAAACAGCCCCCACAGCCTCCAGCACCCGGCTACTCTCGCCGGTGCAGGCAGGCTGGCTCAATTAGCCCACAGCAGGTGGAGAAGTTTCCAGGGTCAGAGGAGTAAATCAGTTCCTCAGAGGTACCTTTCCCTGGGAGCTGGGAGCGGGCCCTTCCTGCACAGCCAGCAACAGGAGTTAGGCAGCCCACCCCGCCATCTGGCAGCAGTCTATCTGGGCCCTCGATCTAAATGCCTCCCTGCCCAAAGGAGGCACATTTCTTGAACATGTTCTTTTAAGGCATCAGCATCCACAGAGCGCAAAGGGAAGGATGTCACCAAAACCTGGCCCAGGATGTTTGTTTATGCAATCTTTAAATAATTCATCTTTATCCCTATTGAGCCCATCACAGCATGTCAAAAATAAATGTGTCGCCTTGGCCTATTGTTTGCAGCTCAGGATTGTCAAGCGAGAAGAAAATATTACAGAGACAGAGGGAGATACACGCAGGAGTGTGACCTTTAACGGCACTACCTATAACCAATCTCATCAAATTAAAGCACTGTATATTTTCCTTAATAATCTCTGATTAGGCTGGGGCTATGAGTGGACACGAACACCCGCCATTGCTATGCAGCGGGATGTCTGCTTAGCACCAGCAAAGCGTTTGGGAATAAGTGAGCAAAATGCTTTAATTTGATAGGGTTAGAATCCTGCAGGCTCCGGGGTGAAAGGTCCCCAACAGCTCCGCTCACACTGAATATGCAGAAATAAAAAAGTAAATTGCTTACATCTGCTGCCGGCAGCAGGGAAAATGATCTGATTGGACGGGCCGAGGGCTCTCCATCTCTTTTGGGTTAGAGAGAGGGTTTCAGAGCATCAAAAGCTTGTAATTGGAGTAATTCTGAATTAATGGACACACACACACACGCACACACGCACACACAACATTTTGAGGCAGCTGTTTGCAGAAGCCTGCCTGTTTAGGAATGCTTGCAGATTGCAAAGAAGCAACTTTAAAAATAATCTTTTCTTTCCCCTCAAATGAATCCTAACTACGGGTTGGAATTTGACAACAGGTAACAAGTATAACATTCTTATCTGGCTCGTCCTTCTGCCACGGAGCCTGGGAGCTATCAGACCTACATATCTGCTCGCTCACTTTGTACATCTTCCTGAAATATGTGTGCACTCTCGTTCTCCTTCATGCATAAAAAGATGACTCGGAAAGGGCTTTGCCAGGATTCCTAGAAGTTGACAGGGAAAGCTGAGGTTTTCCCTTGCCGTGTGATGTGGGATTTAATCTGCGTATTTGATCAATACGAATCAAAGGCAGGACTCAAGGTCTTTGGGGCACAAGCTGATTCAGTTTCATGCAGGATGTCAGGAGGCAGCCTGCCGTGTCACCTTGATGCGTTCACAGGACCCTTTTCGAGAACCTGCCTCGCTGAACGCATTAGGCCTCGCTCAATCTGCTGCTTTGTCTCCTGTTTCATGCAGACTAGGCAGAGGTTGCATTTGAACTTTGTTTTTATTTTATCTTATTAGCTGACACCAACTCGCAGATCTAAATAAATGTTGCCTTGTCCCATTGTTGGCGGGCTCCTGTCACACGCTGAAAGCAGTTGTGGCCTCTTGTGGTTGAGAGTAAGCCCCCGAAGGAGGGAGATTTACTGAAACTGAAGGAACCGAGGGAATGCATCCTGCGAGGCCAACTTTCAAGAGCTATTTCTCAGCCAGGCATTGATCGGGGAAGGCAGCCCGGGCCAGACCAGCGCTGAAGCCGATGGAGGTTCCTGAAGGCCCTTGGATGTGCTGGCCTTACAGGGACAGCTCCCGGATCCTCTGATATTTTCATAGTTAATGGGGCTGATGTCCAAATGCAGAATTTTTTTCATATTCTTATTACTGCCCAAGGCTCTTCGAAATTTTCTGAATAGCCTATTGTTTCCTGAAAGCATCAGCTTGATAGGTTTTATAATACCATAAACAAGCTAAAAAATATTCTAGATATCAAATTTTATATATACGTATACACACACACATATAATTTTTTTTTTTTAACATGGGCAAATCAATAGACTTGATACAAGGCCGCACAAAAAGGAGTCTGGGGACCTCCCACCCTATCAGACTCCGTGATACATGGAGACAATGAGTCTTTTTAATTTCTCAATTTAGGCGGGATTGCTCAGGGTTGGCAATGGAGATGCTGTGACCTGGTTTCTCTCAGAGGGGTTCTCTAGGAGCAAAACTCCTTTCCTCTGTAAGGTTCTGCCTCTACCAAATGGCTCGGCTCTGGTCTCTATCATCCTGAGATCTCCTTTGTCTGCCGGGCTGCCACAGTCTATTGGAAGGTATTTGTCAACAATTATATGTCTATTAAGGAGTAGTCAATCAGTGTGGGCCCAAACAGCCAGGCCTCCAGGGCCCAGCTATTGATAGGAAACTGTCAATATCCTATCCAGTCCTTTTCTCAACAAAACACACAGACACCTCACCCAGATCATTGTCTGTGAAACCTCGCAGGCCTGCGTTACTTCCCAGGCCCTGATTTCTCCACTTTCTCAACTAATGCTTTGAATGAATAAAAGCCTTTTAAAAAATGTGAATAAAGGATACTTATTAAAATGCTATTTCAGCTGGGTGGGGGGTAGATATTTAATATAATTAAGCATGTGATGGGAGGACTGTGCATGTAGGTGGCTGCAATTACTCCTGAAGATTGTAAAACCAGAAGAAAATTAATAAGGGATACTTTAAATTAGCTTGACGGTAATTAATATCCAAAAATACTTTCCATTCCACCAACACAAAGTTTAGAGTTATTTACCTAATTTAGGACAAAAGGTTGTGATATTAGCCAATATATTTTCATGCATATTCAATTTACAGATCTTGCTGCAGAGTTCGTAATTATTGTCATAAAGGTCTTGTCTTTTCTTGGAAGAAGAAAGACCGGGAGTTTCATGGGAATATTTTAAACCAAAGCCTCGCCAGCAAGAACCACAGTGTGGGAGTAGGGGAGGGAAGAAGAAAAGAAAGAAAGAAAAGGAACCCTAAGTAAGGCTGTATCCTTTGAACTGGCAACCCTCTTGCATCACAGAACACACTAGTTGTCTTTTAACAAAGGACGCATCAAACCATCTTCACAAAGGCCTCAGATACCCATCAATATTTAAAGCAGATGTAATATTTAGAATCTCTGCCCTACGTAAGATGAGCTTTTAAGATCTGTTACAGCCAAGGTTTGTTAAATTTACAAAAACAAACATTTTCTCCTTTCATTCAAACGTTGCCCTGCCATTCTCGGACTCCTCCATGAGATGGAGAAATTAACGTGAGGCAGACCCGATGGCTCAGGGTTCAGGTAACAGGCAAATGAACTCAGAGATAATGCATGATCAGACTTGTCCCTCTAAATTGAGCCTTCTTTCTTTCTACTCCATCTATGCTCACTAAAACCAAACAAATAAGATATTGGGATAGAGCAAAGAAAGGTCAAAAAGAAACCCAAACAGCCAGGAAAAGTTTTTTGGCTTGGCATAAAAATACGAAATAAAAATTAAAAGTAACGGAACGAAGCGAGATGGCTCAGGTCTCAGGTAGAGGAGAGTTTCTGCCCATTCCATTTCCTCTTTTCAGAATCAGAACAGAGTAGATCAGAGGTATGCTAACCAAATTACCTATCTCCAGTCTAAAGAGTGTTCCCCATAACCCAGGAACCCTGGAATCCTTTTTGCATTTTATGACCACAAAGTAATGGGTTTTAATGCATATTTAGTTTTACAAGGACTGTTGATGCTTGAATCTACTGTTAGATAGTCAGATCTCATCTGCCGTATAGATTTAAAGGAGACCTGCAGTTCAGTTTAGATGCTCGTGCAGGGAAATTATAGACGGCCTTAAGAAAATGTTCCAAGAGCATAAATAGTGAAATGGGCCGGGCCAGGAACCCACGTACTAAAAGGTTCCTGAGTCGTTACTTCAACAGCAGACAGTCATCGCTGCAAGGGGCAGCTGATCTCATCTTTTGAAAGCTCCATTATGTGTATTTACAAAATAAACAATGCATGCAAGTTCATGATTGTCATCATTAATAATATGCATTATAGCAAGCCGTTAAATAAATATACGTGCCTTAAGATGCCTGCCAGACCCATCACGCCTTTTTTCCTACATCAGATCCAAGGCATTGTCTTTGTTGTGCTTAAAAAAAAAAAAAAAAATTTCATGAAGCAGCAGCAACAACAAAAAGAAATCCTGATTTAAAATAACTCACCGGTATTCAGATGCTCCGATTTTAAATCAGGTAAGCCAGCAAGTGCAGAGTTGGGGCGAGAACTTGGTCTCATTAGACACAGGTTTGCAAGGCATGACCGCAAACCGGGCTACAAAATGTTCTCAATGCTTCAATAATTAACTATCTCTCATAGGAAAAGACAAACAAACAAACAAATAACATGATGTCATGAGTTCAAACTGAGCAAATTGTTTGTTGTGAAACGCTTCTCTCCTGACACTCTCCTAAAAATGCTATTTCTGGAGCCTACGAATTTTGCTCGCTGACTAATGCTTTCCCATCAAGGTACGTTTATAAAATGATAGGACGTATCTTTAAGACTTTTGACTCAACAACCTAGAAATCTGTGTACAACTGCACAGAGGTTTTACAAGGTTCCTTGGCTGGAGCAAGTCTCTAAATGTTTTAAATTACATAATTTTTAAAGTATGTCTTATTCCAGCCTCTCATTAAGTAACACTCAATTCAAAACCTAGAAAGCAGAAAAAAAGTATTACTTTAAAGCAATACTCTAATTGGTGAAGAATTATACATTAAAAAACTAAGACTTCTAAGAAAGTTTAAATTTTTCTTAGTCAAACTTTTTAACACGTGCAGAAACATTGAAGCAGGAAAAATATGTTGCATATTTTTTATAGATTGTGTCTACCCATATAGGAGGAATGTATATTTCATAGAAAAAAAGCCCATTAGCATTATTTGCCAGAATCAAGGAGGACATTGAGTCTTCTCTGATTTTCTGCTTAAAAAGGGCAACGCAAAAGCTTTAAAGGGAAAATGCATAGATGACCCTTAATTATGATTATTTTACTGGCCAAGAAGAAACGCTTTGACAGTATAAGTGTGTGTTACTCTCTTTTTACATAGAGCCTTTCTCTCTTAAGATAGTCATAACAGAACTTTTCAGACATTTATTTCACAAATCTTTGCCAAATTTCAATCAACGGGAGAGCAAACATGTCGATAGCTCGACTGACTCAGAACATTGAAGGACCTAGCAAAGGTCACACAGCTTCTCCGTGATGAGCGTGGGTCACCCAGCTTCCAGTGACCTCACAGAAGAGTACAGCTTTGCTCGAGTTTCCCATCAATTAAAACAAAAATGAGAAAGACAGAGAGAGAGAAGTGAGAAAGGAGAGAGAATGAATGAGGAAGAACACATGTGAGCGGGTCGCATGGGAAGCCTGTGCAGAAACTAATTTTTCGCTTGGTTTTTATCTACAAGAGTAATCTTAGAAAATATCTGGCTAAAACTCTATTGGGGCCCCTCTATCCCTGGAATTAGATCTCACAGTCCTGAAGAGTCCCAAAATGTTAGCAAATTAAAACAATTTGTCTGCCTGGAAGCCCAGGGTACGTTTCCCTGCTTTGAATTGAAGAGGAATAAGGAACATGTGCTTTTGTGACTAACTGCGCTCTACTTAGAACTTTTTTTGATATGGAACCAGCCGAGAATGTGTAAAACTGACACATAGCGTAAATACACTGCTTAGAGGTAGATGGTCATAAGGGGTTGCTGTGTTAGGTACATATGAACCTGACAGGCATTCATGACATGCTATGCTTTTTGAAAAACCAAAAGAAAAAAAGGAGGAGGTAGTGTAACGACTTTATCTGCCTCTTTCCAATTTAAAGACCTGTATGCTTTATTTTCCACATTTTGGGCGCATATCCATTTCTAAAGAATATTTCTCCACTCTTGCATGTCAGAAAATGCAGGCACTTCTCTCTATTACAAAGCTCCTAAAGGTGTTCAGTGGGGGAGCAAATCTCTCACAGACGACAATCTTCCATGCTGAGCATTCCCTAACAAAACGCAGTTTTAAAAACTACTAGAAAAACAGCTTCAGTTCAATGCATTTATGAAGAACACACACTTTTATTTTAAAATGCCTAGATATCTAAGTACAAAAATATGCTTGTATAAGGAAGAAAAGATTTTTCAATAAATTGCTTTGTAGAAACATTTTTTATTCTATTCAATAAGGCATTTTTACACAAATTTAAGATGTCATTAAATTTTGGAATTATTACAAACAAATCAGACTTTTCAACCTTTCACTTACACACACACACACACATGCACACACACACACACACACACACTTCCTACCACAAATTTTTAGAGACCTTCGTGAAGAAACATTGTGGTATCACCAGCATAAAAGAAAAGTACTTGCTAATTATTCTTGTCCATTTAATTAGAAAGTATTATTTCCTGTTTTTCAAATCAGCAATTTCTCTCTGAACAATGGGTTAGGACACACCTTCAAATAATAATTAGAAAAAAAATCATCTACTTCCAGAATATTTAAGGGTGAAATTCCAGATGCTACTGGCAAAATCCATGGTATCGTACCGCCATCTACTGGCCACTGTTCAAACGTAAAGATTTAAAGGCACAGGTTTAAATTCATGGAATTAAAACATTTTAGAACCAAAACCGTTTGACAGCTCTACTGGAAGAACCCGTCACTTTGAAGCTTGCTCTAAATGCTTGAAAATACTGCCTTAATCTGAGCTGGACTCTATCTGCCTGTAACTTCCGCCTCCCAGGTTCTGAGTCCCCTCCTGCCACTCTCATGAGAATCTGGATTCCCTGTTTAACCCTTCAGAATTCTGAGGGCAGGACTCAAGTCCTTTCTCCCTCACCACCCCACTCAACACACACACACACAGTCTCTTCTCCATACCAAGCAGCCTTTTTTTTCTTACCAGCTCCACATCTGACATGGTTTCACGACCCCTTGCAAGCCAGCGGACTTTCCTCTGAACGTACTTCCCTTCATTTACTCTGCTCTTGAAATGTTGAATCTGAAAGAAAATCCTTTGCAGAATAGGTTGATCACCTCCCCTGCTCTGCATGTTCTACCTTTGTCAATGCAACCAAAGGTCATGGTAAATATTTCGGCGGCCGCAAACACAGCGTAATGATTTGCACTCAAGAGATCTCCCAGATCTTTTCTATTTGTGCTGCTTGCTGCTAAGCTATGCCCTCTTAATAGGCTTATGAAGTTGGTTAGTGTTTTGGGGGGGATTTTTTTGCTCATTTTTTGAAACTAAGAAAATGTCCTTACATTCAGTCATACAAGATGTATTCTTATTAGAGATAGCCCACAGTTCCAGCCTGCCAAAGTGTTTTTGTATCTTAATTCTACTATCTTTTCCAATTTTGTAGTGGTCATTGTTATTTAACAATAATATTATTTAATTAGCATCCCATCAACTACTCCCCTCCAAACCACTTTTCTATATTTCTAGAGACCTCATCCAGTTTGATCAGGTGCCTTCTGGAAAAGTGTCAAGGATGTCATTTATGTGCCTCACACAGTGCCTGGCACATCATAAAACCTCTACAAATCATAGCTGTTCTTATGATTGTCATTAATAAAAATAATTAGTGCAGATGCATGATATAAATGTGACATATGATATAACTTGCCATTATGCCAATATCTGTTATAATAATAAAGCCATTCAATCAGTGACAATTCTTAACTTGAAGTCCATCTTCTTCCTTTTCCACTTTTCACAAATTCTCACAAACAGGCAAATGATCTGATCATCTTCTTCAAGAGGATTTTCGGCTTCTAGAGGACAATCATCTCATCCAGGAGCCTCAGCACTTCCACTGCACCCCGCCCCAGCTTCCAATCTTTTCCTAATATGTGAGGAGAAAACCATACTGAATCAAAGAGAAGGCAGAAGCAAAAGAGAAGGAGAAGAGACTCTGGCTTCTTCCTTTGCCCCATGACAGTTGTTGGAGCCACCTGCCCTGAGTCAGGGCTTCTCCCTCCCTTTGGTTCCTATTCTCGCTCCAAGAGTAACCAGAGCATGACACTCAGGTCCCTGAGCCTTGCAAGTTTCAGGTCATTCCAGGACTGGAATGGACTGACACAGTTCCAGTACTCATCTCCTGCTTTCTGCTCTTTGGAACAACCCAGAATAGATATATTTAGGCCAAGATTATTACATTTTAATAGAGCTCTGTATGTCTTGAGGTCTAATAAGCCACTTTCTAACTCTGGAAAATTGGATCAAAATGGATAGCATTTGCTTAGGCCACAACATCTCCAAAGGGTTAATTGAGGAGGGGGTTAATGTCTCTCCCACCAGGCAAAAGAAAAACCAAACCATTCACCAAAATTTTAATCTCATATATTCTAAAAAATGCAAAAATCTAGTTTTTAAATATTGAAAACAAAAAAGCCTGAAAAAATGACCCAATGAGTAAAACAACCTTCATATCCTGATAAGTATCCTAAGAGGCATCTAAAACTTTCAACTGCTTGCCAAAAAGGTTAGGTTCTGTAATACCCAATTTTCATGACAAAGTTATAAACTATGGGAGGAACAGAAATTAGCTGAACAGGCAGCAATAAAGCCTGATAAAAAGACCTTCTTGGAGCATGTGTGGTTTAGCGTAAGCAGAGGGCAGAGTCCTGTTAGAACCATCACCCTCTCTCCTGATTTCTAAACCTCTGGAACCAGGAGTCTACACCAGTTAAATTTCTGGCTTTAACCGATCCAGATAGCACAATGCCTGCAGACACACAGGAATCTGTTGACAGCGGGGCCGAAATGCCAGTGGAAAGAGCAGACAGAAGATTCTGTGCATTCTGCTGTGTGCTCTTTCCTGCTCTAGTCTCCTACCTAGAGCACAAACACATTGAAACATAATAATTACTTATTGTTCTCCTTCGACCACTCTATTGCTTCTCCTTTCCTCCTTCTGGAAGCTTCTCCAAAGTACAGCCTCATTCACTGGCTCCAGTCTCACACTCTCTCTCTCCCTCTCTCTGTCCCGCTTTCTCTCGGATTTTCTTTCATTGAAGTTTCGTTTTTAAATAAATGTATAATGTTAGCAAATGATAAGTTAAAATGCACTTTAAGACAGCAAATAGGATAAAAGGCTTATAACGCAATGAAGCTCTGAGCCTCCTGCCCCACCCCACCCAGTTCTGTTCTCCAGAACTCTTTTAACTTCTTTCGTTTTTTTCTTTTTTGTGGTTACTTCTAGAACCTCTAAAAATTTTTATACTGCTATTTCTTGATTTATCTACTTAAGACCTTACCTAGTGAATTGTGTGGGTTTTTTAATCTTCTTTCTTCATTAGAAGAGAAGCTCGGTGGGAGCAGTATCTTTCTTTGCCTGTTGTGTTCTGTGTTGTATCTGTGGATACATTTTGAACAACTGGAAGTTTTGTTCCATCTAGTTTCCATTTTTTTCCAAAGAAATAACAGCATGAAAAGTATGGAGGTTGGCACTTCCTCATTTGGACATCTAACGGAGAAAGACCCTTTTGCCTAAAGTGCTTATTAAACTAACCCTCTCTACTGCATCAGCCATCAGGGTCGCCATACTTATTCCGGGTGAGAAAAAGTGAGAAAATGCCATTTTTTCTACCATTACATAAATCATAGCTGAGATTACTAAATTTTTCTGGCTTTAAAGTTCATCTTTCTCCGTCTTAATTTGCAGGAGAAAAAAGGTAGATTACTTAAAATTTCAAAAACATTAACTTGGATTAATAGAAATTCAAGTAGCACAGAAAATACTTCTTAACAACCATGCTTGAAATCAAAAGGAGATTCTGATGAACTCTGAATTGTGGGGGGGATTGTATTATGGAGGAGCCTCAGCTTGCTCTTGCAGCCTTCTTGTGGCATCCCAAAGAAAAAGAACTCAGAAAAGAGGCCAGTGGGCTGTTCATTCTTCATGTCTACCTAATCTTTTTTTTTTTTTTTGAGGAAGATTAGCCCTGAGCTAACTACTGCCAGTCCTCTTTTTGCTGAGGAAGCCTGGCCCTGAGCTAACATAGTGCCCATCTTCCTCTACTTGATATGTGGGACGCCTACCACAGCATGGCTTGCCAAGTGGTACCATGTCCACAGCCCGGATCCGAACCAGCGAACCCTGGACCACTGAGAAGTGGAACGTGCGCACTTAACCGCTGCGCCACTGGGCCGGCCCCCATGTCTCCCTAATCTTAGTCCCTCCAGGACACTCTATATGCCACAGGCAAACCACACACCCCACCTGCGCTCTCATGTGCCCCAAGCACACACCGGATCCCAGATACACACACGTATATCACACACAGTCTGTTTAAAAATCAGATATACTTTGTTTTGTTTCAGAGGGAGCAAAGAGAACCAACAGGCCAAAAATGAGAATATACAGACACAGATGCACGGACACACGGACACACACACACACACACACACACACATATATATATATATATATATATACAAATTATGACTCAGCAGAAATTGTGGCTTCAATGGGGAAACTGCAATTTGTGGGATATATTTGCAAAAAGGAGGCAGTTGCATAGTCATGGGGTTATTTTCCTCCCGGGGAAGCGCGCCTAGCCCAGGGTCCAGCACACGACTGGCCTTCTATGGATAGTCTCCTTCTCTATTCTTCTTCCTAAAAAATCTGGTTTCTTTAGTTCATGCATACAAGTATTACATTTCATATTTGGAATAAGAGAATAATCTATTGGGAGTCTAATATATTGAAATAAATGATGAATTTTGGAATAACAACCTCAAGTTGAGAGCTTTCCACAATAGACTCACCCTGACATGGATCTCGCTCCGTAATGAAATGAGGTGCCCTCATCCTTGTAGAAGAGGAAGGAGACGCCCACGGCGCTGGAGAGCCCCAGAGCGTGTGGCGATGTGCCGGGGGTGTGCCTAGGAGCACAGCCGGGAGCCAATAAGACTTGGTTCGAGCTCTCCCTCCGCACTGTGTCTATGTGTCCTTGGGTACCCTCTCTGTCTACGCCTCACGTGTGGCATTTGTGATAAAATGGCAAGAATTAAATGAAATTTTGAGCGTGAAGCACTTAACACAAAGTCTGACACAGAGTAATTGCACCAACAATATTAACTATTATGGTTTTTTAAAGCCAACACCTTGTTTTCGGAGCTGGTCAGTGACTCGATGTCATTACTTGCTATGTCAGTATGAAGCTCGACATACTTGAATCCAAGGAATAGGCAAGAGGGACAAAAGTAAACACCATAACATGTGCAAAGATGTTATTGAGTCAGGTAGAAATAAGCAAATGTAAGATCAAGCTGTTTGGAATTAAAGGTAGATATTTTAAAGCTGATGTTGCGTGATGTCCATCATTTTCAACACCACTCTGAGACTGTTCAGAATGCTCATCTCTCATTTGACAAAGGACGAAGACAGAGGACAGGTTGTTGCTGACTCACCATGACTCAGCTGCTAAGTCAGAGGAGGCCGATAATGTAAAGCAAGATGGGGATGTCTTGTTCGATCTCCTCATTTTCGATCACAAATAAATGAAACCCAAAGATCTAAAATTCCGTCCACGTAACTTATCCATTGAATGTTTGAAAAATTTTACATGCTAAATAAAGTTTGAAGTTATTTTTCATTTTCAAAAACAATAACACTCAATGTTAATAAGGGTTCAGGAGATTTTCTAGAAAAATATTCAGTCTTATAGAAGGCTAGTGGAAGGGTCATTCCACAGCTTTTCTTAAAAGCAGTTTGACAATATGTTTCAATGCTTCCGAAGTCTACTTCCCCTTGAATCACATAATTCCATTACACTAAATTTATGCTAAAGAAATAATCAGATGTACATAAGGATTTGTATGCCAGGATGTTTACTATGGAATTATTTACCATAATTAAAAAAATAGGAAAAACAACATACGTATCCAATACAGGGGGTATTTGTGACACATCCTTGTGATGAAATACTCGGCAGCCAAAAATAACATTATACAACGTTTTCTTAAATAAGAAAATTCCCTAGTATGTTGTTAAGAGAGAAAGAGAATTTAGAAAATAGCTTATCCCACATGATCTCTGTTTTATTGAAAAGTAATATGCATGATACTGTTGTAACCACCACAATGTTACACCTCCATGATGGGGTTCCAAGGGTTTTACTCTCCCTTTTTATATATATTTCAGATCTTTTTTGGTATACCTGTATATTTTTTAATCTGAAAAATATTACTAAAGAAAAATATAAATATACATGATAAGGGCTAATGAAATCAATTGCGAGCGAGTGTAGGTGCTACGTGGGGAAATGTCAGAGGATGGGGAAAGCTGGGTGAAGACTTCTGTTTACATTGTTGGAGTAGAGCCAACAGAGTCTGCTAGTTAAAATTATGGCCAAATTTTAAGAGCACCCTATTCTTTTCAGTCTCCCTTCCTTCCAAGACTGCAGCTGTCTTCAAGCAACCTATGAGTAATTAAAATGTGGCCCACGGGCAAGCTTCTGCATTTTGATAAATACATGTTGATAAAAGACAGACAGAGAAATGAATACGTGTTTCTTGTGAAAATAATCCCTTCCAAATCTGCTGTAGTATTTCCCCGTAGCTCCGCATTTATGGTGGATCGCTAATATACTTTTGATTAAGAACAATATTTGTATCATATATCATCCACTTGAAAGAAAAAAAGCTCTGGCCCCAGAAGGCAAGCCTACGTCAAAAGCTTGGCCTTGGTTCGCTGTGAATTAGACGCCCTGCTCTCCAACACTGGGCAGGAGCCAGTAACACTCCAAAAGTTGAACCAAGCACAATAATTTCTAATACATTAGGAATCCCAGCATCTCCAAATGACTCACTGTTTTAGCCTGAGTGATCCCTGTGAAAGCTCGATCTCCAAATGATGAAGGTAAAGAAGTCAGACTTAATGTACAGATTTCCTGAGGCCTTGGGAGGGTGGGGTGCTGAGAACAGCTAGCAAAGAGCATTTTTTAAAAAATGTAACAGGATATTTAAGTGAAACTTCAGCTGTAGTACTAAGATAATAGGTACCACCTTTCAAAGGGAGGTCTCAGACTTGGATGCAGCATCTTGAAAAAGACAGCTAAAAACTGGTTATGAGATGACTTCGCATCTGAAGAGTTATTGTCAGGGTTAAAAATAATGTGTCGTGGTGCCTGGTGTTCTGAAAGTACTCAACAGATATTAGTCACAGCTGTTCTTGTCACTGAGAGTACTGGCAGTAGCAGACGTAGTAGTAGGAATAGTAATAGTGATCAGAAACTATAAGAAAAATGATGACAGGACATTTGCTTCCATCAGTTTATGTCTAAGTAGGCAGACAAGACTCAAACAGAAAATAATTCGAGATTAAAGGGAGTCCCCAGAAGGGCTCAAAATGGTTGAGAACATTTTCAGAGAGGTAACAGCCTGAAGGGTGAGCAGAAGTTGGATGGGCACAGGAGAGACAGGAAGGATGGTAAGCACAGCCTATGGCTGGCAAGAGCAGAGGCTAGGAAGATGGAAGGCGCCCAGGATGCCGGATTGAGGCAGCACCGTGGGAAATGAATTCATGAGCTAGAATCACTCTGCTCCTCAGTGCCAGTTTCAGAACCAGGAACTTGATGGCCAAGTCAGTGAGGAGTCCTATCTGGCTGCCAATGAAATCTATTGCTTATTCATTTACTGTTCTTTCAAAGGACATAAGTCTCTAGAATGTGTCGGGCCCTGTACTGATAGAGCCTTCATAGAGGTAATCAAGTTAACATGAGTTCATCAGGATGGTTCCTAATCCAATAAGGCTAGTGTCCTCATAAAAAGCGCAAATTTGGACACAGAGTCAGCCACAGAGGAAAGATGATGTGAAAACACACAGGGAAAAGAGGACAGTCTACAAGCCAAAGAGAGAAACCTAGAAGGGTACCTTCCCTCATGGTCCTCAAAAGGAGCCAACCCTGCTGACACTTTGATCTTGGACTTCCAGCCTCCAGACGTGGAAGACAATAAATTCTGTTGTTTAAGTCACTAATTTGTGTTACTTTGTAACAGCAGTCCTAGAAAACTAATATAAATTGGAAACTCTATCTGAAAGATGCATTAATATGTGCCTATTTTTAATTTTATTCGAGAAAGCCATCAGAGCTGTGACATAGGGGCAATGATACTTGGATCTAACCTATAAGTCTCTGTGGCTCTCTGCCTGGTATGTCCTAGTTTCCATCTTCTGAGTGATCTCCTCTCCTTTGAAATCCCATTCTGACATCACCTGTTCTAGGAGACTTCTCCTGCTGCCCCCACATCCCATAAGGAAATCCCTTTTTCTTCTATTCTGTTATACTCAGATTTTATGTCTTTTGTTTATAAGTTTTCCTCCTCAACCAAACAAAGAACCTCTTGAGGTCACAGTTTATTATTATTCATCAACTCTGTACCCCCAACACAGGAACTGATACATCCTAAGCACTTAATTAAGATGTGTGACAGAAGTGTGTCTGTGAACGGATCACTAGAGACTATTACTTCAAGCCAACCGCTACATCTAGATCTCTGAAAAGTATAAAATAATAACTAGGACAGGATAAATAAGAATAGACTTTCTCCACAAATCCCTGGACAACAGAACTACCAAGACATCATCTAAACCTGACAGAGGTGGATAGAGAATACCTAAAAAGATGTGCTTCTTGATTTTGAGTTTAAAGTCATATTGTATCATCAGTCCCTATTGCAGCTGCTTCCCACTGAAATAGAGGACCCAGAAGTGGGTTCACTTCACCCAGAAGTGAAGATTTCTGGGTAGTCAGGTGGCCATCCCTCTCCTGCATGCTCACTGAGGCATTCAGAGGGCAGTTCTTCTTCCCAGTCCATCATCATCACTTCTATTCCTGTACCCATCAGAAACTAAATTTTAAGAAAATAATTGCTCCCTGGGGAGAGCAGTTTTCACAAATAAAATGTGATAGGGAAGAAGAGAGACAGAAAGAGCATATGGTAGAGTCTGTCATTTTCCATGTGCTTTATCTGTTGAGAACTCCAGATAACCAGGCAGTTGTGGTGATGTCTAGGTCAGCGTCACAGAGCTGTGAATTGAGTTAACCACATTTTTAAAGTGATACCCAAGGATTTATGCCCTTGCATATTCCTGTCCCCTAGATTACAAGTGGAACTTTTGACGTGCTTCTAACCAATATGGAAAAGATGATAGGATGTCCCATGATTACCTTACAAGATTTTACGTATATGACTCTGAGCAGACTAGAGTAGGAGAGATTCTCCTGCTGACCTTGAAGAAGCACACAGCTATGTTTTGAACTAGAGGGAAGGCTACATGGCAAGGAACTCTGAGAGGAGGGAGACTTGCTGGGAAGGGGGCTCTAGGACCCAAGGGTAGCCTTCAGCCTCTAGTCAATAGGAAGACAGGGCTGTCAGTCATGCAGCCCCAAGCAAATGGACTCCATCACCAACCTGAACGAACTTGGAAGTGGACTCTTCCCCAGAGTCGCTAAGGGAGCTCCCAGTGAATGAAGCCCAGCCATCAGCTTGATTGCAACCTTGTGAGACCCTGAACAGAGAACCTAGTAAAGCCACGACCTGAATCATGGAAATTGAATTGCAAAATAAGTGTGTTGTTTTGAACCACTAATTTGGTAGTAAGTTTTAACACAGCAGTAGACACTAACCTGCCATGGCACTTGTCAACCCATTATTAAGCTATAGATCTGAGAAGGAGAATGATTGGCACCCAAGTTGCTAAGGGAGGGATCAGGTACAAACACAATCGTTTCCTAAGCATAGTACTAAGAACCTAAAGGTCATTCTTCGTTTAACTGAGAACACAAAACAAAACACAAAATCCCTATCAGTACTATAAGGAATGATTCAGAGCAAAGGAAGTAGACTAGGAAAAAAGCAGATCTCTGAAAATAATTTGCTACAAAGTCAGGAAGATAAACTTGTTGGCAATCCTAAATACAGTTTAAAAACCAAGTGGTCTCTATAAAACAGAGCAGAACAAGGCAGGGATATGCAATCATGGGAGACAGATAAAATAAGAAAGGATCGCAGGAAAAGCAAGTGTGTAAACACATTAATATCAGCTGCATCAGAGCAGTAAACAGAAGAACTAATCCTTTCATTTAGCACAAATTTACTGAGTATCTTCTGTACTAGGAAAACACAGAGAATAAAATTGAGAAGGTTCCTGTATTCATGGAGCTCACTTTCTAAAGTGGAAGATAGACAATGAGCAATTAAGCAAGTCAATAAATGAAATAATGACAGTTGTGCTTATAATGAAAAATATGCTTCTGCAATAGAGAATGAGGGAGAGCAGATACTTTCAATAGGATATTTGGGGAGGAGATATTTAAAGATGAAAAAGAGCCAGTCATGCAAAGGGCCTGGAGAAGAATATTGAAGGCAGAAGGGAGAAATAGACAATCAAACAATACTAGTTGGATCTTCAATATATCACTCTCAATAAGTAGTAGAACACCTAGGAGAAGCTCAACAAGAAAACAGAAGACTTGAACAACATTATAAACCAGCTAGACCCAACAGACATCAATTGAACCTTTCACCCAACCACAGCACAACTCATCTCAAGTGCACACGGGACATTCTCCGGTATAAAGTATATGTTAGATCATAAACAGGCCTCAATGAACTTAAAGGAATTGAAATCATATAAAGTATGTTCTCCCACCACAAGAAAATGAAATTAAAAATCCATGACAGAAGGAAATTTTAGAAATTCCCAAATATATAGGAATTAAGCATCACGTTCTTAGATAACCAATGAATCAAAGAGAAAATCTCAAAGGAAATTAGAAAATAATTTAAGATGAATAAAAATGAAAGTGCAATATATAAAAATGTATAGGATACAGCTAAAGCAGTGCTTACAAATGGAAATTTGTAGTTACAAACACCTATATTAAAAAATAAGAGGGGCTGGCCCAGTGGCACAGAGGTTAAGCTTGCACATTCCGCTTTGGCGGCCTGAGGTTCGCCAGTTCAGATCCTGCGTGTGGACATGGCACCCCTTATCAAGCCATGCTGTGGTAGGCGTCCCACATATAAAGTAGAGGAAGATGGGCACAGACTTTATCTCAGGGCCAGTCTTCCTCAGCAAAAAGAGGAGGATTGGCAGCAGATGTTAGCTCAGGGCTAATCTTCCTCAAAAAACCCCAAAGTAAATTTAAAAAAAAATTCAAAAAAAAGAAGAAGAAGAAAGATCTCAAATGAATAACCTAACTTCCCACCTTAAGAAATTGGGGACAAAAGGAGCAAACTAAACCAGTGCACACACAGGAAAGGAAATATCATGATAGAATGGAAACAAATGAAGAAGGGAATAAAAAACAAGGAGAGAAAAAATCAATGACATCAAAAGTTGGTTCTTGGGGCCAGCCCTGTGGCTGAGTGGTTAAGTTCATGCACTCTGCTTTGGTGGCCCAGGGTTTCGCCAGTTTGGATCCTGGGCAAGGACATAGCACCACTCATCAGACCATGCTAAGGCGGTGTCCCACGTAGTAGAACTAGAAGGACCTACAACTAGAATATACAGCTATGTACTGGGGGCCTTTGGGGAGAAAAAAAGAAAAATAAAGGAGATTGGCAACAGATATTTGCTCAGGTGCCAATCTTTAAAAAAAACCTTGGTTCTTTGGAAACATCAATGATATTGATAAACCTTTAGCTAGATTAACCAAGAAAAAGAAAGAAGATCCAAATTACTAAAATTGGAAATGAAAGAAGGGGCTTAACTATGAAGCTTACAGAAATAAAAGGATTATAAGAAAATATTATGAACAACTATAGGCTAACACAGATAACCTAGGTGAAGTGGGCAAATTCCTAGAATAACAAAAACGACGAATTGACTCAACAAAAAACAAAAATTTCTAAATAGACCAATGCCAGTTAAAGATTAAGTTAGTAATTTTAAAATTTTCCAGAAAGAAAAGCCTAGGACCAGATGGCTTCACTGGTAAATTCAACCGCATATTTTAAAAAGAATTAACATCAATCCTTCTCAAACTCTTCCAGAAAATAGAAGAGGAAGGAAGACTTCCTGATTCATTCTGTGAGGCTAGTCTTGCCTTGATTCCAAAACCGGACAAAGACATCACAAGATCAATGTTCCCTATGAGTATAGACATAAAAATCCTCAAGAAAATCCCAGCAAACCAAATCCAGCAATGTAAAAAGGATTACACAGCATGACCAAGTGGGATTTTCCAAGGAATCAAAATAGATTCAACATCAAAAAAATAAATCAATGCAATACAGCATAATAATAAAAAAAGACAAAACCATGGGATCATCTCAGTAGAGAAAGAGAAAGTGTGTGACAAAATCCACACCCATTCATGATAAAAACAAACAACAAACTAAGATAGACGAAAACATTAGAAAACTAAACCTTATAGAAAATATTTACCAAAAAAAAATGTTTACAGATAACATCATATGTAACGGAGATTGATTGAGTTCTTTTTCCCTAAGATCAAGGTGGGTGGGGGGAACAAGATAGAATGTCTGCTTCTCTCCATGTCTATTCAACAGTTTTGGAAGCTCCAGCTAGGGCAATTAGGAAGAAAAGGAAAAAGGAAATAAAAAGCATCCAGATTAGAAAGGAAGTCATAAAAATATCCCCATTCTCAGATGACATGTTCTTGTATATAAAAAATTCTTAGAAATCCAAATCCATACACACAAACACACACATTATTAGAACTAATAAAGGAGTTCAGCAAAGCTGTGAAGCATAAGATCAATATATAAAAAAATCAATTGTATTTCTACATTATCAATCAATTTAAAAATGAAATAAAGAAAACAATTTCTTACACTATCATCAAAAATGATTAAATAGTTAAGAATAAATTTAACCAAATAAGTTTGACTTATACACTGAACACTACAAAACATTGCTAGAAGAAATTTTTAGAAAACCTAAATGAATAGAAAGACACATGATGAAACTTAACACTTTATGCTAAGTGAAAGTAGCCAGTCACAGAAGAACACATCTTCCACGATTCCAGATTTCATTTATATAAAATGTCCAGAATAGGTAAATCTTAGAGACAGAAAGTGTATTAGTGGTTGCCAGGGGCTAGGGAGAGAGAAGATAAAGAGTAATTGCTAAAGGGTATAGGTTTTCTTTTGGGGGTGATGAAAACATTCTAGAATTAAATAATATCATGGTTCCGCAACTATCTGAGTGTACTAGAAAACACTTAATTGTACACTTTAGAACAGATGAATTTTATGGTAATTGAATTATATCTGAGTAAAGTTGTTACTTTTAAAATGTGCTATGGAATTTTTAAAAAGCTGAAAAGGCCGTACAAAATTTATTTCAGTACAAAGAATATTGCCAGGCTTGAAAAAATGTGATGTCATCACGTAAAACTATCAATACCAAGAGGACATAACATTCCTAAATGATTATGTACTGTCTTAGTCCTTTGGGCTGCTAGAGGAAAACACCATACACTGGGTAGCTTAAGAACAACAGAAATTTATTTCCCACTGTTCTGGAGGCTAGAAGTCCAAGATAAAGGTGCTGGTGGATTTGTTATCTGGTGAGAACCTGCTTCCTGGTTCACAGACAGCCATATTTTCCTTATGTCCTGTTATAGCGAAAGGGGCAAGAGACCTCTCCGGGGTCACTTTTATAAGGAGTCTAATCCCATTCATGAGGGTTCCACCCTCATGACCTAATCACCTCCCAAAGTCTTCATCGCCAAATACCATCACATCGTGGATTGAGTTTCAAGATACTAATTTGGGGGAGACATAAACATTCAGTCCACAGCATATACTTAAGAAGAGATCCTCAAGATACACGAAGAAAAACTGATAGCACTCCAAGGAGAAACAGATAAATTTACAACTGTTGTCAGAGATTACAATACTCCTCTCTCAACAATTTATAGAACAAGAAAACCTAAGTAATACTATAGAAGATTTGAACAACACGATCAACCAACTAGACCTCACTGATATTAATAGAACATACCACCCCAGGGCACAGAATACACATTCTTTTCAAGTGCCACATGGAACAGTTCCCAGGGTATACCATATTTTGCAACACAAATCTGTTTCAACAAATTTTAGAAGATTCAAATCACAGAGTATATTCCCTGGCCAAAATGGAATTATATCAGAAATCAATAAGACATATAGATATAAGATATATAGATATATCCCCAAATATTTAGAAAATAAATAGCACGCTTCTAAATAACATATGTGTCAAAAGGATCCAAAGAGAAATTAGAGAATATTTTGAACTGAAAGAAAATTAAAACAAAACTTGTCTTATCTGTGAGCTTTCTTAAAGCATTACTTGCAGTTAAATTTACAGTTCTAAATACCTATGTTAGAAAAGATGAAGTCTTAATCAATGACCTCAGCTTCTACCTTAAGAAACCAAGAAGAGCAAAGAAAATCTAAATCAGGCAGAAAAAAGGAAATAATATCGATCAGAGTGGAAATCAACAGAATTTAAAACAGAAAAACAATAGAGAATCTATGAAGTCAAAAGCTGGTTATTTAAGAAAATCAATAGAATTGGTAAACCTTGTACCATGCTGATCAGGAAAAACAAAAAGGAAAGACACAAGTTACTAAAATCAAGATTAAGAGAGGTGACACCCTTATGGATTATACAGTTATCAATAAGGTAATAAATGCTAATAAAAGCTTCATGCCAAAAATTTGACAAGTTAGGTGAAATGGAAACTTTCCTTGAAAGACAAAAAGAAACAAGATTTACTAAGAGGAAATGGATTAATCTCAATAACCTTGTTTATATTAAATAAATTGAACTTGTAATGATAAACCTTCCCAAGGGGAATACTATAGATACCTTCACCAGCAAATTCTATTAAACACTTAAGGAAGAGGGACTATGAATTCTAGAAAATTTCTTTTGGGAAACTGAAAAAGAGAAAATTAATCCCAAATCATTCTGTGAGGCCAGAATTATCCTGTTATCAAAACATAACAGAAACAGTACAAGAAAAGAAAACTGTAGAACAATATCCCCAATGAATGTAGATGCAAATATTCTAAGCAAAATTTTAACAAAGTGAATCTAACAATATATAAAAAGGATAGTATATCAAAACAAATTGAGGTTTATCCTAGGAATGCAGGGTTGGTTTATATTCGGAAATCAATCTATGTAACTTACCATATTAACAAGGAAAAATGGAAAATCATATAATCAACTCAACAGGTGCAGAAAAAGCATTAGACAAAATAGAATATTCAGCCCTGTCAAAA